>NW_025919806.1:0-56085 GCF_907164915.1 Impatiens glandulifera | reverse complement strand
AGGAATTAAGCATTAGGAATTAAGCATTAGGAATTAGGCATTAAGTATTAAGCATTAAGCATTAAGCATTAAGCATTAAGCATTAAGCATTAAGCATTAAGCATTAAACATTAAGCATTAAGCATTAAGCATTAAGCATTAAGAATTAAGCATTAGGAATTAAGCATTAAGCATTAAACATTAGGAATTAAGCATTAAGCATTAGGCATTAAGCATTAGGCATTAGGCATTAAGCATTAAGCATTAAGCATTAAGCATTAAGCATTAGGCATTAAGCATTAAGCATTAAGCATTAAGCATTAAGCATTAAGCATTAAGCATTAAACATTAAGCATTAAGCATTAAGCATTAAGCATTAAGCATTAAGCATTAAGCATTAAGCATTAAGCATTAAGCATTAGGAATTAAGCATTAGGAATTACGCATTAAGCATTAAGCATTAGGAATTAAGCATTAAGCATTAATCATTAGGCATTAAGCATTAGGCATTAAGCATTAAGCATTAAGCATTAGGCATTAAGCATTAAGCATTAAGCATTAAGCATTAAGCATTAAGCATTAAGCATTAAGCATTAAGCATTAAGCATTAAGCATTAAGCATTAAGCATTAAGCATTAAGCATTAAGCATTAAGCATTAAGCATTAAGCATTAAGCATTAAGCATTAAGCATTAAGCATTAAGCATTAAGCATTAAGCATTAAGCATTAAGCATTAAGCATTAAGCATTAAGCATTAAGCATTAAGCATTAAGCATTAAGCATTAAGCATTAAGCATAAGCATTAAGCATTAAGCATTAAGCATTAAGCATTAAGCATTAAGCATTAAGCATTAAGCATTAAGCATTAAGCAATTAAGCATTAAGCATTAAGCATTAAGCATTAAGCATTAAGCATTAAGCATTAAGCATTAAGCATTAAGCATTAAGCATTAAGCATTAAGCATTAAGCATTAAGCATTAAGCATTAAGCATTAAGCATTAAGCATTAAGCATTAAGCATTAAGCATTAAGCATTAAGCATTAAGCATTAAGCATTAAGCATTAAGCATTAAGCATTAAGCATTAAGCATTAAGCATTAAGCATTAAGCATTAAGCATTAAGCATTAAGCATTAAGCATTAAGCATTAAGCATTAAGCATTAAGCATTAAGCATTAAGCATTAAGCATTAAGCATTAAGCATTAAGCATTAAGCATTAAGCATTAAGCATTAAGCATTAAGCATTAAGCATTAAGCATTAAGCATTAAGCATTAAGCATTAAGCATTAAGCATTAAGCATTAAGCATTAAGCATTAAGCATTAAGCATTAAGCATTAGCATTAAGCATTAGCATTAAGCATTAAGCATTAAGCATTAAGCATTAAGCATTAAGCATTAAGCATTAAGCATTAAGCATTAAGCATTAAGCATTAAGCATTAAGCATTAAGCATTAAGCATTAAGCATTAAGCATTAAGCATTAAGCATTAATCATTAAGCATTAGCATTAAGCATTAATCATTAAGCATTAGGAATTAAGCATTAGGAATTAAGCATTAAGCATTAAGCATTAAGCATTAGGAATTAAGCATTAAGCATTAGGAATTAAGCATTAGGAATTAAGCATTAAGCATTAAGCATTAAGCATTAGGAATTAAGCATTAGGAATTAAGCATTAGGCATTAAGCATTAAGCATTAAGCATTAGGCATTACGCATTAAGCATTACGCATTAGGCATTACGCATTAGGCATTAAGCATTAAGTATTAAGCATTAAGCATTAAGCATTAAGCATTAAGCATTAAGCATTAAGCATTAAGCATTAAGCATTAAGCATTAATCATTAAGCATTAAGCATTAAGCATTAAGCATTAAGCATTAAGCATTAGGAATTAAGCATTAGGAATTAAGCATTAGGAATTAAGCATTAAGCATTAAGCATTAGGCATTAAGCATTAAGCATTAAGCATTAAGCATTAAGCATTAAGCATTAAGCATTAAGCATTAAGCATTAAGCATTAAGCATTAAGCATTAAGCATTAAGCATTAAGCATTAAGCATTAAGCATTAAGCATTAAGCATTAAGCATTAAGCATTAAGCATTAAGCATTAAGCATTAAGCATTAAGCATTAAGCATTAAGCATTAAGCATTAAGCATTAAGCATTAAGCATTAAGCATTAAGCATTAAGCATTAAGCATTAAGCATTAAGCATTAAGCATTAAGCATTAAGCATTAAGCATTAAGCATTAAGCATTAAGCATTAAGCATTAAGCATTAAGCATTAAGCATTAAGCATTAAGCATTAAGCATTAAGCATTAAGCATTAAGCATTAAACATTAAGCATTAAGCATTAAGCATTAAGCATTAAGCATTAGGAATTAAGCATTAGGAATTAAGCATTAAGCATTAAGCATTAGGAATTAAGCATTAAGCATTAAGCATTAGGCATTAAGCATTAGGCATTAGGCATTAGGCATTAAGCATTAAGCATTAAGCATTAAGCATTAGGCATTAAGCATTAAGCATTAAGCATTAAGCATTAAGCATTAAGCATTAAGCATTAAGCATTAAGCATTAAGCATTAAGCATTAAGCATTAAGCATTAAGCATTAAGCATTAAGCATTAAGCATTAAGCATTAAGCATAAGCATTAAGCATTAAGCATTAAGCATTAAGCATTAAGCATAAGCATTAAGCATTAAGCATTAAGCATTAAGCATTAAGCATTAAGCATTAAGCATTAAGCATTAAGCATTAAGCATTAAGCATTAAGAGTTAAGCATTAAGCATTAAACTTTAAGCGTTAAGCATTAAGCATTAGGTATTAGGCATTAAGCATTAGGTATTAGGCATTAGGCATTAGGCATTAGGCATTAGGCATTAGGCATTAAGCATTAAGCATGAAGCATTAAGAACGAAGCATGGAGCATTAAGAATTAAGCATTAAGAATTAAGCATTAAGCATTAAGCATTAAGCATTAAGCATTAAGCATTAAGCATTACGCATTAAGCATTAAGCATTAAGCATTGAGCATTAAGCATTAAGCATAAGCATTAAGCATTAAGCATTAAGCATAAGCAATTAAGCATTAAGCATTAAGCATTAAGCATTAAGCATTAAGCATTAAGCATTAAGCATTAAGCATTAAGCATTAAGCATTAAGCATTAAGCATTGAGAATTAAGCATTGAGCATTAAGCATTGAGCATTAAGCATTAAGCAATGAGCATTAAGCATTGAGAATTAAGCATTGAGCATTAAGCATTGAGCATTAAGCATTGAGCATTGAACATTGAGCATTGAGCATTAAATATTGTGCATTGAGCATTGAGCATTAAGCATTGAGAATTAAGCATTAAGAATTAAGCATTGAGAATTAAGCATTATGAATTAAGCATTAAGCATTAAGTATTAAGAATTATGCATTAAGTATTAAGCATCGAGCATTGAGCATCGAGCATCAAGCATGAAACATTAACCATCAAGCATAAATCATCAACCATCAAGGATAAATTATCAAGCATCACAAAAAACTATGTGATAGTTTCCAATCTGATGTAAAACCTAGTTCTTGAAATAATTTGTTCATTTTCACTCCAATGTAAAAACCTAGTTATCGTAACTAGATGATTAATTTTACTCAAATGTGTACCTTATTTCTCAAAAATAGGTAATCGTTTTCACTCTGATTTAAAACCTATTTCTCAAAACTAGGTGATCGTTCTCATTTTTAAGTGAAATATAGTTCTCGAAATTAGGTGATTGGTTTCATTGTGATGTGTAACCTAGTTCTTTAAAATATGTGATCATTTTTAATCCGATATAAAACCTAGATTTTGAAAAAAGGTGATTGTTGTCAATTCGAATTAAAACCTAGTTATCCAAACTAGGTGATCATTTTCACTTCAAAGTAAAACCTATCTCTCGAAACTAGTTGATCGCGTTCCCTCCGATTTAAAATACAGTTCTTGAAACTATGTGATCATTTTTACTCTAATATAAAATTTATATATATTAAACTAGATGATCTTCTTATTCCGAAGTGAAACCTTATTCTTGAAACTAGGTGATTTGTTTCATTCTAATGTATAACCAAGTTCTCGAATCTATATGATCATTTTCAATTCGATGTTAAACCAAGATATTGAAATAAGATGATCATTTTCTTTCCAATATATAACCATGTTCTAAAAACTACGTGATCGTTTTCAATCCGATTTAAAACCTAGTTATTGAAATAAGGTGATTGTTTTCACTCTGATGTGAAAACCTAGTTATCAAAACTAGATGATTGATTTCACTCCAATGTATAACCAAGTTCTAAAACCTATGTGATATTTTTCAATCCGATAAAAAACCTAGTTCTTGAAATAAAATGATTGTTTTCACTCCGAAGTAAAAATCTAGTTATTAGAATTAGATGATCATTTTCACTCTAATGTAAAACATAACTCTCGAAACTAGGTGATCGTTTTCACTCCGATTTAAAAACTAGTTCTCAAAACTAGGTGATCATTTTTACTATTATATAAAACATAGATATATTAAACTAGCTGATCCTTTTTACTCCGAAGTGAAACCTAATTCTCTAAACGAGGTGATTGGTTTCACTTCGATGTATAACCTAGTTCTCAAAACTATATGATCATTTTCAATCCAATGTAAAACCTTATTATTGAAACAAGGTGATCATTTTCACACTGATCTAACACCTAGTTCTTTAAACTAAGTGATCAAATTCACTACAATGTAAAAATTGAGTTCTCGAAAATAAGTGAATGTTCTCACTCCAATTTATAACCTAGTTCTCCGAACTAGGAAATTGTTTTCATTTCAATGTGCAACCTAGTTCTTGAAACTAGGTGATTGGTTTTATTTCAATGAATAACTTAGTTATTAAAACTATGTGATCGTTTTCAATCGATATAAAACATAGTTCTTAAAAGATGGTGATCGTTTTTACTCCGATGTAAAACATAGTTCTAAAAAGAAGATGATTATTTTCACACTAATTTAAAACCTAACTCTCGAAACCAGGTGATCATTTTCACTATGAATTAAAACCTAGGTCCTTAAACTAGTTGATCGTTATAATTCTTATGTTTAACTTGTTCTTCAAACTAGGTGAATAGTTTCACTCTAATGTATAACCAAGTTCGAAAAACTATGTGATAGTTTCCAATCCAATGTAAAACCTAGTTCTTGAAATAATGTGACCATTTTCACTCCAATGTAAAAACCTAGTTATCGTAACTGGATATTATTTTCACTCAAATGTAAACCTTAAGTCTCGAAAATAGGTGATCGTTTTCACTCTAATTTAAAACATATTTCTCAAAACTAGGTGATCATTGTCATTTTTATGTGAAATATAGTTCTCGAAACTAGGTGATTGGTTTCACTATGATGTATAACCTAGTTCTTTGAAATATGTGATCGTTTTCAATTCGATATAAAACCTAGATTTTGAAAAAAGGTGATCCGAGAGTGACCCCGGTCTCTTTCGGCGATCCTGATCCTAACAAGTGGTATTGGAGCAGATAGTCTTTATACTCAAGTAATCAGACGTCAGCATATCTTACAGCAAAAAGGCTCCACTACTCAAAAGCAAAGACTTTGTTGATTGGAAGCTACGCATGCAACTGTACCTAACCACCATGGACGATGAAATGATGTTCATCCTCTTTGATGGTCCAATAAAGATTGATAAGGAAAGGAGCGAATGGACAACTGAGGACAGTTGAAGGAACAACCTTGACAATATTTTTAGAATTGCTATCTAAAAAACCTTGGACAGAAACACATTTGCCAAGATCAGAGAATGCACTCCTATAAAAGAAGTGTGTGAGATAGTCATCCAACTTCACGAAGGAAACGAGCGAACCAAGGAAAACAAGATCATGGTGGCCACTGAAAAGTTTAAAAATATCAAAATGCACCTCGGAGAAACAATGATGGAATTTGGTGACCGTTTCACAAGTATTGTGAGTGAACTCTCACTTCTTGAAAAGAAATACGACAACAAAGAGAAGATTGTCAAAGCTATAAGTTCACTTCCTAGAGCTTGGGATATCAAAAACAAGGTGATGAGATAATCAAAAGGACTTCACAAGATCAAGTTGCATAATGTCTTTGAAGATCTGAAAGCATATGAGTTCGAGATAAACTCAAGAAATGAAGATGAAGCCTAACATCAACAACTACTAGAGCCCTGGTGACCTCCGTGGAACCGTTAGCTCCTATACCTATCAAATCTGTTGAACAGCTTTAAGCGACGATGCAATGTACATGCTAGCAAGGAAGTTCAGAGAGTTCATGAAGAAAAACCAACCCACCAACTCCTACAACTACAACTACTCTAACGGTAACAAAGCTAACGTTCATTGTTTTAATTGTGATGTATTAGGTCACTACAGGTCAGAATGCCGAAAACAAAGAAGGGACGACCGAAAGTCAACCGAACAGAATCAAACGGAAGGTTACCAGTCAAATAGTCAAGGTAAGGAGATCCAAAAGGCCTTGATAGTTGATTATGGTGGAAGTCACTAGGCACATAGAGACTCAGACAGTGATGATGAAGGAATCAGATATCTTATGGAAAACGAGGAACAGATATTCGACTTTGCCTCTGAGAAATTAATCTGAGAGGACTTGATTACTACACTCAATGACATGGTCATTGAGTATAGGAATTTGTCAAATCTCGTACCAACCCGGATAAATACTCAAACCGGTGGAACTATTGAACTATCCTATGAGAATGAGAAGCTCAAGGAGACAGTCCAATCGTTGACTGAAAAAATGAAAGGACAAAAAACGTGATTGCTGCATGGAAGAGATCTGGAGATGCTGTGAATTAGATGACGAGTCATCAAAGACCCTATAATTGCAAGTTTGGTCTAGGCTATGACAACAATAATCCAGATAGGTCTAAATCTTCTAACTACAAAGAGTTGAGACTCAGTAAAGACAAGCTTCCATTCATAAACTTTGTCAAAAGTACATCAACCGACAGTGAAGCAAGTCAGGACTCAAAACTGAAAAAGAACAAACATATGTAGGACCAACCGACAAGTCGCGATGGCTCATTCCTGAGAGAAGGAAAGCCAATCGGTCAGTTAGGCAAGAACACGATAGAAAGTCAGAAAAAAGCTCATCAAAGATCATTACCACCATACAATGAGGTATTCAAAGGCAGACAGTGAGATGTCAAGCAAGATACAAGTAGAACAATTAAGACTTATACAGGGAGATTCATTCGATTAATTCAAATATGGATTCCCAATGGACTAATTAATTGTGGACTCAATTAAATATGGGTACCTAAAAGGTGTAAATAGATGTATTTTGCAGGGAAAACAAATTAAACGCTTGGAGGATTGGGAATGGTATTTGGACAGCGGATGCTCTAGGCACATTACAGGAAACGACAAGTTGTTAACTGACATTGTGAAATAATCCGGTTCAAAGATCATCTTCGGTGATAACTCTAACGGTAAGATTGTGGGCAGTGGTAAGATTGTCACTATCAATTATCGACAGAAATTGATAGACATTTCGCATTACATGCATTCATTACACATACATCAAAGTTCATAACTTCAAAAGTTGTGAACTACGTGAGACTTGATCTCTCTCGAGAGTACGTAGGCAACCCCTCCAGGGTGCGGTCACCACTATCAATTATCGAATGAAGTTGATAGACATTTCATTTCACATAACATGCATTCATTGCTCATAACATACATCAATGTTCATAACTTCACAAGTTGTGAACTACGTGAGACTTGATCTCTCTCGAGAGTACGTAGGCAACCCATCTAGGGTGCGGTCACCACTATCAATTATCGAAAGAAGTTGATAGACATTTCATTTCACATCACATCGCATACATTCATTGCATATACATTAAAAAGGGAGTTAATCACACTTAGAGTTGACTCCTAAACCAAAAACTCTTAGTCAATACTAGGGGAATTTTTATTAAAATAAAAATGACTACAAGATCCTCACAGAGTCCCACTTGAGAAAATATAACGCCCAAAGCTAAAGTATTTTTCTCTTCGACTTAAGATCTCAACGTTTTCACAAGAATTTAAACAAACATTTTCACAAGCATGTGCATGGAACTACGTTGGACCTGAATTCCCCTAGTTATGGGATATGTAGGCAGCTTGTATGCGCCCGATCCTAAACATTTTCAAAAACCAAACCCTACATCAATACTAGGGGAATTTATTTTAAAATGAGCACGAGATCCTCACAGAGTCTCACTAGAGAAAATATAACGCCCAAAGCTAAAGTATTTTTCTCTTCAACTTATGATCTCAAAAGATTTTCAAAACATTCACACATACATAAACATTTTTCACAAGCATGTGCATGGAACTACGTTGGACCTGAATTCCCCTAGCTATGGGATACGTAGGTAGCTTGTATGAGCCCGGTCCTAAACATTTTCAAAAATCAAACCCTATATCGACACTAGGGGCATTTTATGAAAATGAAATGATTGAAAGATTAGGGAATTGGTTTACGGTATTCCAAATGTCAAGTTTTCAAAAGATAAAGTATGTGCTGCATGTCAAATGGGTAAACAAATAAAGTCCTCTTTCAAAAGTAAAGGAAATCATCAATCCGAACGATGTTTAGAACTCCTGCATATGGATCTGTTTGGTCCGGTTAGAGTAACAAGTCTAGGAGGCATGCAATATACTTTGGTAGTTGTTGATGATTATTCTAAATTTACTTGGGTAATATTTTTAGCTTCTAAAATCAAGCAACACCAAACTTGATCAAACTGATTTTAAGAATACAAAATAAAAAATGTATTCGGGTAAACAAAATCAGAAGTGATAGTGGAACTGAGTTTACAAACAGCAAATTAACTACTTTTCTTGATGATTCTGGTATTAGACACGAGTTGTCTAGTGCCAGAACTCCTCAACAAAACGGCCTGACTGAGAGAAGAAACCGAACTCTCAAGGAAGCCGCAAGGTCAATGATATCTGATTCGGGTATTGCTCAAAAAATTTGGGCCGAGGCTATCAATACCGCATGTTACACTCAAAACTGGTCTCTAGTAACTAATCGTTTTTCTAAAACCCCTTTTGAGATATACTATGATCAAATTCCAAACATACGGTATTTTAGAATTTTTTGTAGTAAATGTTTTGTTCACAACAACGGCAAAAATTATTTGACCGCTTTTGATGCTAAATCCGATGAAGGAATAATGTTGGGATATTCAACTGTAAGTAAAGCATATAGAATATATAATACTAGAACTTTAATAGTTGAAGAAACATCTCACGTCGTTTTTGACGAATCGGTTGAACGAAACACTACATTACCCTTCAACCTTCACAACAGAATGGAAAATTTCAATCTATTCTGATGATGAAGATGAGGTTCCGGTTTTTAGACGATTTGTTAATGATGAAGCGGTTGATGCTGAACCTCAGCCTGTTGAAGCTGCTTTACCGCAGAAAGTTGACTCTTCAGTTTCAATTGAAGAAATCGGTCGGTCTGACTCTGTTCAGCCTACCGATCAGTCTAACCTTGATCAGCCAACCGAATGCTTGCAAGACACGTCTCGGATAAATCTCAAAAGGAACAAAAATCATCCTCTTGAACTAGGACTGACAATGATGACTGACAAATTTCAAATGAGTATGATGGGAGAACTGAGTTTCTTCCTAGGACTTCAAGTTAAACAGATCGAAACCAGAACGTTCATAAGCAAGCAAAGTACACAGCCGAACTGCTGAAGAAATTTGGAATGGATACATGGGAAGAGGCGGCTAGACCGATGAGTTCTTCCGTAAAATTAGGCAAAGATGAGGATGGTCTAGCCGTTGACATCACAGCATATCGAGGACATCCTGTTTGTGGTCGGAGTATGCGGGAGATTTAAGCCAATCCAAAGGAATCACACTACACCGAGGCTAAAAGAATATTAAAATTTCTGAAAGGGACTCAAGATGTGGGACTTTGGTACCCAAAAGATTCAAGCTTTAATCTCATAAGTTACTCAGACGCGGATTACGCAGGATGCAAAATCGATAGAAAGAGTACAAGTGGAACTTGCCAATTTCTGGGAGACCGGCTCGTTACATGGAACAGCAAGAAGCAAACCTCAGTTGCAACATCAACCGCAGAGGCAGAGTACCTAGCAGCGGAAGCTGCTGTGCACAACTCCTCTGGATCCAACAGCAACTAAGAGATTTTGGTGTAATAGCTGAAGAATCACCAATATTCTGTGACAACACCAGTGCAATAGCGATCACATACAATCCAGTGTTACACTCAAGAACGAAACACATTGACATAAGACATCATTTTATCTGGGAGCATGTTCAACAGAAGCACATCCGGTTGGAATATGTCTCAACTAAGCAACAAGTAGCTGACATCTTCACCAAACCGCTACAGGAAGCTAAGTTTTCTCACTTCAGAAATATTTTAGGACTTACTGATAGCAAGCAACTTATACCATGATCATCCATGCATACTGTTTACATACATTATCATGAAAAACTTGGATATGCGTTCAGGGAGAAGCTCTCGCTTTTCAAAGCATATTCAAATAGGCCATTAAATATTCAAGGATGCTAACCGGGAGGAAGTCTTCGGTTATGCCTGATCACTTCATGATATCAAACCACATGTATACACACTAAGCGATTCAAATGACTTGGTAAAAGTGGATAAGTTTAATCCAAAGCTAAACAAATGTTGATTCGATTCAATATTTCTTCACACCAAAATAAGATATCCAACTAAAACCGGTCACGGAAAACCAATTAGTATAAATGCATCATGGTTTAGATAAACTGAATTTTTCCGGTTAACTTGGGACAACTAACCGTGTTTTCATGCACACCTTGAGAAATGAAGCCTGTAATTAATAAAATAATTTACCTCAATCGAGATGACGACACATGTCCATCATCAAGAGAGGGAGATTAACATCTTGTCAATAGATTTATTGTCATCATGAATATCCTTAGTAATGATTAACTTTGCATTGGAAATAAACATTATACACTTCAACAAATTAAAGCCTATTAATTAATCGATGACATCACTAAGCATGCTTAACCTACTAATCTAACCGAACCCCTGGCTATATAAACAACCCTTTACTCTTCACAAAATTCACTATTCACAAAGTTTTCTTGAACTAATACTATCACAAGATCATGAATTTCGATCCACTCGCCAAGAAAATTCTGCTGGATGATTTCAATTCCATATACCAATATGAAGACCATGACATCAAACACATGTTCTTAGCCGTTGAAATAAGCGGGCTAAGAGGATTTTTGGAGAACAGATTCATCATCGACTACTTGGTAGTCGATGAGTTCTTCGAAACAGCAAAAGAAGTGCACCGAGACATAATCGTTGCACGGGTCTATGGTCAATTCTTCCTATTCAGCGAGACGGATTTCGCTGAATATTGCGGCTTACCCACTAAAGGGGTAACCGACATCACTTACTCCCCGGTGACCATTGAATAAATGTGTCATCGGTTCTCCAACTCTAACATCCCGGTTATGCCCTGGGGTGCTAAGAGTCAACTATCTCACAAGTACCAGATTATGTGTGAGATTCTGGGAAAGTCAGTTTTGGGTAGAGAGAAAAGCTAATACTATACCTAGAGTCTTTTTGAAATGATGATTGCCGTCACGGTCGGGACACCGGTAACCTGGTCCTGGATCATCTTCAGCAATCTGAAGAAGATGATTCTCTCAAACAAAACCGGTTACGCTCCTCAGCTAAGCGGTTTCTATGCCAGTCTGGACATCCATTCTGGACCCTTCGTCACTCTTCACCCGAAGCACGTGCTCACGAAGGAGAGAATCCAAGAGTTAATCGACTGGTGGGAAGCAGCAAGGGCTAAGAAGAATCAAGCTGCCGGCTCATCTAATGTCTAAATCATTATCATCTTTTTCCTCAATCATCAAACCGGTAATTTTGTTGTACTACCAGTTTGGTATATTTTATTAATGAAAATCTTTTCTTTCCTCTTCGATCGAAACCAAAGGAATCCTAAAGAAATAACCAACATTAAATGCGCTACACCAAACCAAATCAAATCAGTCTTGAAAACTGAAATGTTCGCTTTCTAAGAAGCATGCTTAATCCGAATAGACTAGACAATCTATTATTCCCTTGAAAATTGATAAAGCCTTTATGACCAAACATAAACGGTCTGATTTTTTCAAATATTCTCATTAAATGCAACCAACGCCCACACTATAAAAGGGGCCTCATCCTTCTTCATCAAATCACACTTCAAATATTTTCTTCTCTCTCTAAGCTCGAAACTTCAAAAACTCATTGCTCAGATCCTCTCCTGAAAATGAATGCTGAGATGAGAAACACCATTATCGTCGACTTCTATGAAGTGTTGAACTATCGGTTTGAAGAAACCATATTCTCACCGATCGTAGAATCGGGGTTGCAACAGTTTATCGAGGGTTCGAACACCATCCTCGAAGAGGAGGTGTATGAATTCTTTAACAATGGGCACATACTTGATGATGGCAGCATAAGGACCATCATTGACGGAAGATTTCTTTGGATCACCGAGGAACACTTTGCCTACTTTTTCGAACTCCCAACCGAAGGATTTTCTGATTTCCCAACGCTGTATTTTCCAGCCAAAGAAGACTATGCCTTCATCTTCTCCAGCTCCATTCATCCGGTTGATGAACACGGAGAAAAGGATGACCTTGCTCCACAATACCGAGTCTTTCATGACTTGGTCCAGCGGTCTTATCATGGGCTGAATGCCCAACCAAAACTACAACCGGAAGGCTTTCGATATCATGATAGCCATTGTCAGACAATCGCCCATAAACTAGGCTTCATATCTCTTCAATAATTTGAAGAAACTTGTCTCATCTCCAAGGGGAAGAATCAGTTTTGCTCCCCAAATCAGCCGATACCTGGAAGTTCATCGTCCCAACCTCGGACCCGGTGTTCCTGTCGGACCGGCCAACACCATGACTCGACCCATGTTGAACAGATGGATATCGAGGATTGAGGAACGAACCGGCAACACCGTAGATGAGTGGGTTGACAGAATGATCGAGGGAGAGTGACTTGATCTTCTCTAAATTTATGTAGTTTCCGGTTATCTGGTCATTTTGTTGTAAGACCAGACAACCATTTAATATCTTTTTTGTTTCGGCTTAATATAAAGAATTTCATATCTTTAAGTCTCCGGTTTTCACATAAGTTTCTTTCTGGTTCTGCTCTGACTCAATAAAAGACTTCTTGTTAACCAAAGATTCCGGTTAACAAAATTTCCGGTTAAAGAAAATATCAAAAACAAATCTGAAAAATTCAAAGTTTACCGCTCACGGTTTACCGCCCACAATATTACCGCCCATAGTTATTCTCCGCAATTACCGCCTAAAGTTACTGCAGTAACTTTTAGAGGGAAAATTGGCGCCAATACGCAGAATGAAGTGACGGTTCAACTTTTAACCGTTCAAAATCGCTCCCCATATAAGACAGAAACAGTTCATTATTTGCACACGCTTTCTCTCTCTAAAAACTTAAGCACTCTCTTGCATTCTGATTCTCTCTGATCTTCATCTTCTTCGTTACATAATCTCGTCATTGAATCAGATAAAGCACTTTTCAAATACATCTTGCAGGTTGATTTCAACGACATCGATGAACACGCTGCAGAAGAACACAAAGTTGTGCTTCAATCGTTAAGAGATTCAGGGTTAGAAACCTACCTTTCTGGCCCGTTCTTTGTGCATCCGTCGGAAGTTGAAGAGTTTCTTAAAACGGAGACACTGACGAAGAGGATAGTCTCCACCACCGTGTGCGGAAAGGCAGTTAACATCAAGGAAGAACTTTTCTCAAAAGCTCTCGGTTTGCCAAATACCGGGTTGAACTTCAAAACAAGCTTATCGGATGCGGAATCTATTGTTGTCCGGCTAGCCATATCAAGTGATGACACGGATCTGGTGTCTCACTCCAGCCGGAAGAACAAACTCAAGCCAGAGTTCAGATTGCTGGTAGATATCATATCCAAATCGCTTTAGGGTAAAAGAGGAAACTTTGATAACCTGACAAAGCTAAAACTGAAAATGTTGATGACGATTGTCCGCAGCGACAAGATTGACTGGGGAAGTGTTCTGTTCGAATAGTTCTGCGAAATGGTTGTGAAAATGAACGGTTGGGTTCAAGCATACGCCATGCGGATAGGGAAGATCCTGCGGTTCCTTCAAGTCGAAATAGGTGAAGGTGAACCACTCGCATCCGGTAATATTTTAACTTTTGAGCACATGAGCAAAACAACTGCTAAAACGACCAGGCCGAAAGCTACATGGGCCAAGTCCTCAAAAGAAGCTAGTTCGGCTGCACCGGCTGGTAAAAGTTCGAAACAAGTCGATCTAAAGGGAAAGGCTATACAAATCGAAGTCCCGCAGAAAATGGGAAGGGTAAAGAAATCGGCGAAGAAAAGCGTCAAGAAACCGGAAGACTCCGAGAAAACTCTTTCCTCAGAGCAATCACCGAAAAGAACTGAAAAACTACTTTAATCGATTCCGCTCAACACTGTCCGTCCAAACGTAGTTGATTCCCCCTCATCAAGGCAAGCCGAACCCTCTAGGAGCCAAGAAACTCATTCCAAATCAAAGGAGAATCCGGCTATGGAGGTTAACGCTCAATCCGAAAACTCCAAATCTCCAACCAAGAACCTCGACGATATAATCGACGATGTGGGATTAAGAACCTCAGAGGTCATAGAGGACGTAGTCCAAACAGTTATCCATGAAACCGAAGACGATGTAAAAAGTCTTCTTCAGCAATCTGATCAGGTTGAAATAACTAGTCAGCCTGAAATTCATCCGGTCGAAGAAACGGTCAACTCAGAAAACATCACCCCTCCGGCTTAGGAGGAAAACAGCGAAGAAAAGGAACAATCCGATTCGGTTGGGGACAAATCTGTTCCAACCGAATCAACTCCTCAAATGGCTCAAGACGGGCCTACGAACCCACCGATCACACCTGAAGGCCCACCTCAGGTTAACAAAGGTAAAGAAGTTTTAATTGAAGGTTCTCCGGTGAGAGGAGAAAGTACACTACAAACCGGCCCACAATCTGAAACCTTGCCCGAAGCCGAGGTCTCTATCTGAGCAGAAGAAGAGGAAGCAATGTTCCAAACTCTCATCCGGGATATGAACAAGGAAACTGAAGAGCTGGCCACTCCTTATCACTTATGGGTCAGGCTGCGATGTGAAACGAAGCTATCCGACATGATCCCTGATTTCAACGGCAATGAGTATTGGGAGAAACTCTTGGCACTAGAAGAAGAAGCTCTCAAGGTCACGGGTACCAACGTCATCCAAGCCGCATACGCTAAAACTCTTATGATGGAGGAATACGCAAAGTTGCAAGCGGTAAATGATGCCTTGAAGAAGACAGAAGGAGCAGAATTAAGTCTGATGGAATTAAGAATGATTAAGCGGTTTCAGACAGTACAGAATGATCTTGCACGCAATGTTGACCAACTCGAGGCAGAATGGAGAGAAGAAGGCAAAAACCTCCTGTTGCATGCTGATCAGTTTCAAAGCAAACCAATATTTAAAACCGGGGAATCTTCCAAGACGGCAAAAAACCGGAGCAGACTTCCAGTGCAGACTGATCAGACTCTGGGACTTGAGAAAATAAAGGAAGTTGTTGTTGACACAATCATTTCCTCCCTTAACGAGTACAGCATTGTTACAGATGCTAAAATTGCAACCGTTCAAACCGATCTGATTGAAACCGTTCAGGCATCTATTCACTCTAAAATTGTCGAAACGGTTCAAACATCAATCAAGACAATGATTGACGAGTCTGTCAAAACTGCAACGGCTCCTCTGATTGAAATGATGCAAGCTACGGCAGCTCAGATTGAGGACTTGTCTAAGCTGCAAGCAGATAGAACTCAAGAGCAGATTGGTGTAGATGTCGAAACAGCTCGGAGAATTCAAGCCGAAGAAGATGATGGGGAACAGTTAAGAAAAGAAACCGAAGACAAGGACTACGAGTTGGCCAAGCGAGTCAATGAGGAAGAAAAGGCCGCTCAACTGGAATCCACATTAGCACAAGCCTCGCACTCAATGAAAACAAGGAACATGAATAAAAGAAAGAAGATTGCGAGCTTACTACATCAGGTGGAACAAAGCGGTATTGAAGAGTCTCAACCGACTGGACAATTTGAGAAACCTCTAAATGAAGAAGAAGAGGAAGATGTTGCACGACTCAACCCGCGGAAGAAGAAAGTAGTTGAGACATCAACCGCATCTCCAAGTTCCGGTCCGACCGTTGCCCAATCATCTCGTCTACCCAGACCAGTAGGCGGTGCCTTCCGGTTCAACCAGCGAAATCTCGACATATCAAGTGTATTTACCGGATGGCAAATTGACGCGGAAAGAAGAGAACGGGAATGGAAGGAGGAGGAAGAAGGCAAAAAGAAAAAGAAAAGGGGGGATCATCCAATCCTTAGCCTGTCTTTCTTTTTATGAACAACTTACTTATGTTATTTATTGGTGTCTTGTTTCAGAACTAAGTCACTTCTCTTAATATTTCAAAGTTATGATTATACTAAACATCTTTTGAGAAACCAATTTATTTTGAAATTTTTCTTTGAAAAACATCAAAAAGGGAGAAATTGATTAGAAAAATTAAGTAAGTTAATTTTCAAACCGGCCATACATTACGATTTTTGAATATTTATTCTAAATAATCAAAAAGGGAGAAATTGATAAGAAAAATTAAGTAAGTTAATTTTCAAACCGACCATACATTACGATTTTTGAATATTTATTCTAAATAATCAAAAAGGGAGAAATTGATAAGAAAAATTAAGTAAGTTAATTTTCAAATCGGCCATACATTACGATTTTTGAATATTTATTCTAAATAATCAAAAGTGAGAAATTGATAGAAAAATTAAGTAAGTTAATTTTTAAGCGGCCAGAAAAACTAAACTACTATTCACTTTTATGTGCAGGAACAGACTGAGTTGCATAAACCGACTGGAGACTACATAAACCGGCCGAAGAATATATATCAAAGCAATCCGGATCCAGATGATCAAGTCATGATCAAGAGGAACCGGTTTCATCATATTAAACAGACCGGCTAACAAAGAAAAAGTTCATACTCCAGCCGGACCACACTACGAAAGAGTCAACCGGAAACTAAGAATTACAAAGATGATGTAATATGACGAAATAGACGTGTCTTGGGAAAATATAAGAAGATAAGATCCGGATCAGAAGCATGCGATAAAGACAATAATGATTTGCTGATTTGAAGATCCGAATCAGACAACCGGAAGGTGCATGTCTGACACGTGTCCAAAATTGCAAGCCGGCTACGTCATCCACACCTGACCGGTATATGCATGCTTGCCAAGTGTCAGGAAATTGAAACGTGCACGCAACATGTCTGAACCGGCGTGGCTTCAAACTGACCAATCCCACGGTGAGAGAAGAAAATGACCGTTGGGATCTTCTTCACTATAAAAGGAAGACGAAGCGATTTCATTTATTACGGTTCTGAAAATTCTTAAGAGAGAGAAAGAAATCTCATGCGCGATCCAAAATTATCGTTTCATTTACCGAAAAGTTTTATTGTACTGTATTATTGTATTACATCAAGAGTGATTTGGTGTAACCGGTGAGTAGCGAGTTAGGCTCGACCGGCATTATAAGTGTTATAACTTTGAAAGTTAGTGGATATCCTTCTCATAATCTAAGAAGGGGTGACGTAGGAGGGTTTGCTCCGAACATCCATAAAATATCTTGTCTCGTGTCTTTTACTTATTTCCTACTTATTTACTCTAAAACCGAACTACACTAACCAAAATATAACTCTACTCCTTAATCAAAACCGGTCTATTCATACTCCTTAAACCGACTCCTCATAAACCTCATCCAAGTCGTGTGTTGCTTCAAGATGAAACAGACTTTTCCGCCCTTGAACCCGGTTCAAGAGTCTGTGACAGTTTGCGTAGTGTTGAGAACGGTTTTAGTCTTTAACCGGACTATCACCAAATTGTGTGTTGTGTTGTTGTAAGCGGTCAAACCTTAAACCGGAACACCCCGGTCCTCCAAGGGCGACCCCGATACTAACAGAAATCCAGAAGGAACACATAGCATCTGACGGTGGAAGCGACTGGGCCTACTCCAACACGGAAAACGACGAAGAAAGAGACACCTGCTTCATGGCAAATAAAGAAGAGGTATTCGACTTTTCCTCTAAAGAATTTACAAAAGAAGACTTAGTTATTGCACTCAACGACATGGTCGCTGAGTTCAAAAACTTGTTTGTTCTTATAGCGACCCGGTCAAACTACGAAACCGGAGTGTTAAGCGGTACAACTGGTGAGCTAAGAAAAACCACGGTATATGAACCGGTTGAACCATGCTTAGATAATGAGAAGCTCAAGGAGACAGTTCAATCGTTAACGGAAGAAAATGAAAGAACTAAATATGTCACGGCTGCCTGGAAAAGATCTAGTGAAGCGGTGAGTCAGATGTATAATTATCAAACACATCCCAAATGCAAATTTGGTCTTGGATACAAAAACAACAAATTCGCCAACCGGAACTATTCCAACGGGATGAAACTCACAAAAGACACTCTTCCCTTTGTAAGATTTGTCAAGATCTCTTTAACCGACAATGAGGCAGAACGTGACTCAAAACCGGAAAAAGAAAAAAAAATATGTAAGTCCAACTGACTCTGAAAAATGGCTTCATCCTGAGAGAAGGAAATTCAACCGGCCAACTGGTAAACAAAACGATACACACTCACATAGAACTAATCAACAGTCACCACCACGACAAAACAAGGCACTCTTAGGTAGACAAAAAGATGTCAAGCCGAGTACCGGTAAATCAATTAGAAATATCACTGGGAAAGTTATCCAACTCATTAAAGTCTGGATCCCTAAGGTACTAATCATTCACGGACCCAAGTAAATGTGGGTACCAGAAAGGCGTAAATATTTATTTTTTGCAGGATAGGAGGAGCAAGCGGCTAGGAAACTCGGAATGGTATACAGTGGGTGTTCAAGACATATGACCAGAAATAATGGACTACTAGATGATATTATTTATGAAGCCAGAGCAATGATAACTTTCGGCGACAATTCAAAAGGTAGAGTTGTGGGCAAGGGTAAGATTGTCCATGGAAACCTGTCTATAAATAACGTACTCTTAGTAGAAAACTTACATTTCAACCTATTAAGCATTAGTCAAATGTGTGACATAGGGTACACGGTTGAATTTCATAAGCATGCATTCTTAGTTAAAAATCATAAGGGTGATACACTTCTAACCGGAAATAGGATAGGAAACATTTACAAAGTGGACTTGAAAACAAAAACTGAGAACTAGGTATGCATGATAGCTAGGAACAATCTGAACTGGCTCTGGAGTAAGCGGCTAAACCATCTAAATTTCAAAACCTTAAATTTCATATGCTCTAAAGAATTAGTTCATGGCTTTCTAAACATCAAATTTTTCAAAGATAAAGTATGTGCTAAATGTCAAATGGGAAAACAAATAAAATCATCCTTTAAAAGCAAAAGAAATTTCCAATCCGAACGATGCTTAGAACTACTACATATGGACTTGTTTGGACCGGTTAGGGTGACAAGTCTAGGAGGCATACATTATATCATGGTAGTTGTTGATGATTATTCTAGATTCACTTGAGTAACATTCTTAGCTTCTAAAGATCAAGCTACATCGAACCTGATCAAATTACTTTTAAGAATACAAAATGAGAAATCTATCTGAATTAACATAATTAGAAGTGATAGAGGAACCGAATTCACAAACTGTACTTTAACTATTTTTCTTGATGATTCTGGTATTAAGAACGAGTTGTCTAATGCCAAAACACCTCAACAAAATGGCCTGGCTGAGAGAAGAAACCGAACTCTCAAGGAAGCCGCAAGGTCCATGATAGCCGATTTGGGTATTGCTAAAAAATTTGGGCTGAAGCTATCAACACTTCTTGTTACGCTCAAAACCGGTCTTTAATTACTAAACGGATAACTAAAACGTCATTTGAAATATACCATGACAGAGTACCTAACATCCGGTATCTTAGGATCTTTGGCTGTAAGTGTTCACATCAACGACAAAAATCATTTGACCGCGTTTGATGCTAAATCCGATGAAGGAATAATGTTGGGCTATTCAGTCGTTAGTAAGGCATATAGAGTTTATAATACTAGAACCTTAACGGTTGAAGAATATTCTCATATTGTTTTTAATAAATCGATTGAACGTAATATTGCAGCACCCTTTGACCTTCACAATAGAATGGAAAATTTCAATAGATATTCTGATGATGAAGATGAGGTTCCGGTCTATAGACGATTTGTCAATGATCAAGCGGTTAATGCTGAGACTCAGTATGATCAAGCTGCTTTACCGCAGAAAGTTGACGCCTTAGTGCCCACTAAGGAAATCGGTCGGTCTGACACTGATCAGCCTACCGATCCGTCTAACCTTGATCAGTTAACCGGACACTTGGAAGACACTACCAGAATAAACCTCAGAATGAATAGAAATCATCCTTGTGAACTTGTAATAGGTAACCACTCATCACCCGTCCGAACTAGGCGACAAAATTTGGAAGAATATGAAAACTCAGCTTTTATATCACAAATTGAGCCTAAAAGGTGGATGAAGCAATTATGAGATCCCGATTGGATCTTAGAAATGCAAGAGTTAAACCAGTTTGAGAGAAATAAAGTCTGGCACCTAGTTCCAAGACCTAAACAACAATCGGTCATAGGAACAAGATGGGTGTTCAGAAATAAACTCAATGAAAACGGTTTGGTTACGAGGAACAAAACCAGGCTGGTGGTTCAAGGATACAAACAGGAAGAAGGCATTGATTTTGAAGAATCATTTTCTCATGTGGCTAGACTTGAAGGCATTAGAATATTTTTGGCATTTGCGGCTTTCAAAAACTTGAAAGTTTTCCAAATGGATGTTAAAAGTGCTTTTTTCTAAACGGTAAACTAAGTGAAGAAGTGTATGTTGAACAACCTCCAGGTTTTAAAAATCCGGAACTAATAAGTCATGTATACCGGCTGGATAAAGCCCTTTATGGTTTAAAACAGGCTCCAAGAGCCTAGTACGATACTTTAACAAAATTATTATTTGATCACAACTTCACAATAGGTTCGGTTGACAAAACACTCTTCAAATTTGAGAAAAATGAACATAATTTACTTGTTCAAATATATGTGGATGATATTATTTTCGTTTCAACCGATCCGAAATTATGTGACAAATTCTCAAAGTTAATGACAGACAAATTTGAGATGAGTATGATGGGGGAATTAAGTTTCTTCCTAGGTCTCCAGGTTAGGCAGATCGACACTGGAACGTTCATCAGCCAGCCTAAATACACAGCCGAACTGCTTAAGAAATTCTGAATGGACACTTGTGCCGAGGCGGCTACCCCAATGAGCTCGTCAGTAAAACTAGATAAAGACGAGAACTATCAAGGGGTAGATATAACAGCCTACTGAGGCATCGTCTCACTCCTCTATCTAACAGTTAGCCGACCGAACATCCTGTTCGCGGTAAGAGTATGCAGAAGATTTCAAGCTAATCCAAAACAATCATACTATACCGCGGCTAGGAGAATATTAAAATATCTGAAAGGAACTCAAGACGTGGGACTATGGTACCCAAAAGACTCAAGTTTTAACTTAATAAGCTACTCTGATGCAGACTATGTAGGCTGTGAAATTGACCGAAAAAGTACCAACGGAACATGTCAGTTTCTGGGAGACCGACTCATCTCTTGGTACAGCAAGAAATAGACCTCAGTTGCAACTTCAACCGCAGAGGCGGAGTACCTAGCAGCCGGAAGCTGCTGTGCACAACTCCTCTAGATCCAACAGCAACTAAGGGACTTCGATGTAACTACTGAACAGTCTCCAATCTTCGGTGTTACACTCGAGAACGAAGCATATTGATATCAGACATCACTTTATCCGGGAGCATGTGTAGCAGAAGCATATCTGACTAGAATATGTGTCAATCGATCATCAAGTAGTTGATATCTTCACCAAGCAGCTATAGGAAGCTATGTTCTCCTACTTTCGAAATATCATAGGTCTTGCCGATAGCAAGCAAATTTTACCTTAAACAAATGATCATGCTTTTCAAAAATTACTTTTCTCATGCAAAATCGGGCTATGCTCTCAAGGAGAAGCTCAAGCTTCTCACATTATGGGTGTAGATTTTTTGAAAAGCTGATCGATATCACCTTTCGAAAATGCATATTTACATTTGAAAAACCGATCAGAATACTCTATACATATGCCTAAAATTCAAAGGGAAACAAGTCAAGTATACTTAACCTGACCGTTGTCTCCGGTTAACACTGGTGAAAGTTCCTTACCAAATTATTTGTACATACAATCACGCGGTTCAAGTGACTCGAATTAACAAATAGTCTATTCCGTTAACTAGAATAAATATTGATTACAACATTTATTCAACCGGAGTAATTTGTCTCGATAAACCAGTCATGGAAAACCAACTGATAATTTACACTATGATTTCGGTAAGCATGCTTTCCGGTTGACCCGGGACGGCTAAATGATGGTTTTTAATGTATACTTGGTAAATTTACCCTACGAAATATAAAAACAGTCTACCTCCAAAACGGTAACGACACGTGTCAATCACGGCATGAGGAAAACTAACACTCCAAGTATCTTTAAGTCATAATGAAGATTTAGTTTCATAATTATATTTATTGGAACTAACCATTATCTCCAAAAACGGACCCTAACCTAATCAACCTTAATCATCACACTACTAACACTACTAGCCGAACCCCTGGCTATTTAAACAACACTTTATCGTTCAAACATCACTCACAAGGACATTAATCTTCAAAAACACTCAAGTAAGATTATCTAAGAACATGTATACCTCTCTCTCTAAGAAGATCCTTCTAGCAGACATTGAATCCATATACCAATATGAAGACGATGGTATTAAGAGTCTATTTCTCTCTCTCTTGAAAGATCTGACTTAAGAAGATTCTTAGAAAACCGCTTCATCATCGACTACCTTGTAGTCGATGAACTCTTTGAGACTGCGAAGGTGATACACCGAGATATCATCCTTGCGCAAGTCTATAGTCAATCCTTCCTTTTCAGCGAGACGGATTTCGCTGTATACTGTGGTCTACCAACTGAGGGGTTCACCAACCTTACATATTCTTCGGTGATCATCGAAGAGATGTGCCATCTCTTCTCAAGATCTAATATTCCGGTTAACACCTGGGGTCCTAAGAGCCACCTCTGTCACAAGTACCTATATCTAGGCGAGATTCTGGGAAAATTTGTCCTAGCTAGGGAAAACACTCAGTCTTACACTCAATACGTCTTTGAAATAATGGTTGCCATCATGGTTGGCACCTCGGTGAACTTGTCCCGGATTATCTTTGATAATCTGAATGGGATGATCACCTCCAACAAAGGGCAAACCGGCTACGCTCCTTAGCTAAGCGGTTTCTGCGTCACCCTTGACATTCACTCCAGCCTTGTGTCACTCTCCACCCGAAGCAGGTTCTGACCAATGAGAGAATCTAGGAGCTCATTGACCGGTGGAACAAGGCCAGAGAAAGGAAGACTCCGACAATTGGCCCATCACATTATTGGTTCTAGGATTTCCCTTTTTTGTTTAACCGGTAAATCAAACTGATAATTTTGCTATAATATCGGTCTTGCATTATTTTTTTTTGAAATATTTTTCTGTCTTTATATTTCGGTTTAAACATTATAAACGAAAACTCTCATTGTTTACACCGGGCATCATCCCAGGGAGAAGCTATCGCTTCTCTCAAAACGAAATAATCCAAGTCAATCAAATTCAAATTAAAACCTTGGTAAGGGGCGCTCTCAAAGGTTGTGCCTACTCTACATCGTACCTTATCAAGGTATTCTCTTGAAAATGTACAAGTAACTGTTCTCCTATATAAAGAAAACTTCTCTTCAATGAAATCACAAACTCTTTGCTTCCTTCTCTCTAAAAAGCCTAAAACCTTTGTGTCCCACGAACCTCCTCAAAGATGAATGCCCAATTCCGAAACTCAATCATCATCAATTTTGAATCTGTCCTCAATTCTAGATTCAAAGATGTTCTTATCCGACAATTAGTCGAATCTGTCTTACAAACATTTCTTGAAGGCTCGGACTCTATCCTCGAAGCGGAGGTAACCGAGTTCTTCAACAAAGTAGAGGTGAGAAGTGATGGTAGCATCACCGCCTACATCGACTGCGATTTCTACCGGCTCACTGAAGAGTCATTCACAGATTTCTTCGATCTTCCATCCAAAGGATTTTCGGATTCCCCCACTCCCTTCATTCGAGAAAATGAGCGTTACTCGCTCATTTTCTTCGGTAATACCCATCCTGTTGAATTCCACGGTCTGAAAGATGACCTGGCCCCTCATTTTCAATTATTACAAGACCTCACCCAGCGGTGAATCCTAGGACACATGTCGAATCAACACTACACTCAGCAAGTGTATGACCTCATGAACTCACTCACAAAATTCTCACCCATAAATTGGGCCACCTTTCTCTTCAACAATTTGAAGGATCACATCACGTCCCCTAGAAGAAGTATTGGCTTTGCTCCTCAAATCATCCGGTATATCCGCTCCATCTCCATCATCCCCAATCTCGGACCAGGAGTCCCGGTAGGCCCGGCTAACACGATGACCGATAACATGTTAGAAACCTGGATTGAAAGAATCGAAAACCGGACCGGCTACACCGTGGAGGAATGGATATTGAGAATGGAAGAAGGCAACTTTCTATAAAAATTCATGTTTTAATCGTATCTTTCAATTTTCGGTCATCTCGGTCTTTTTGGTGTACGACCGGTTGACCATTCTATAAAGATGCATGTTTGAAATAAAATATCTCAAAAATCGGCTAAAACTTTTTTCAGTTAACTTCAAACTTCGGTTAACCTCATAATCGGCTAAACTCAATATCGGCTAACTTTAAATTCCGACTAGCATCAAAAATCAAGTAAAATGTTAATCCGGCTTAAAAAAATCAAAAACTAATCAAAATAGTCTCCCGCCCCTAGTTTACCATCTTGGTTTATCGCCCAAAGTTACCGCCAACAGTTACCGCAATAACTTTTGGAGGGAAAATTTGGCGCCAAAATCCAGAACGACGTGACGATTCGGTTTTTTAACCGCCAAGAAACCACTCCCTATATAAAAAGGGAAGTTGGATCATTCATCCTTCTACACCTTCTCTCTTTAAAAATCTCAAGTCACTATCGCGTTCAATACCTCAAAATCTCTTAATCTTTCTTCAAAACTGTTAGGATCGGGGACGCCCTTGGAGGACCGGGTTGTTTTTCTGGTTTCGGTAAGGGTGGCCGCTTACACAACACACAACTCTTTGGTGATAGTCCGGTTAGAGACTAAAACCTTTCTCAGCACTGCACAACCTGTCACAGACTCTTGAACCGGGTTCAAGGGCGGAAATGTCTGTTTCAGGTTGAAACAACGAATGCGACTTTTAGATGATGTTTTAGAAGGAGTAGGTTTTATGGATATGAGTGACCGGTTTTAGGAGTATGATTGGTTTTGAGGTTAAGATTAAGTAAGCGAGAAATGAAAGCAAGGGAAAGAACACGAGACAAGAAATTTGTTTATGGATGTTCGGAGCAAACCCTCCTACGTCACCCCTTCTTCTCAGGTTATGAGAAGGATCTCCACTAACTCTTTAGAGTTACAATTACACTTCCGGTCGAGCCCAACTTCGCTACTCGCCGGTTACACCAAACTCACACTTTGATGTAATACAACAACTCAACACAAACACACACAGAAAGCTTTCCGTTTTTAGGCACACCAGTTATAGAATACAGGACTTTATCTCTCTAGAATTGAATGCTTTATGACTTTCAGAATTTATGATGCTCACAATTTCAACTACCGAACTGCATTGAATGAAGACGATCCGTCTTCCTTTTATAGCTGAAAGTAGCTAACGGCTACTTTCTTCTCTCTCTTCTGGATTGGTTAATCGTTATCACGCCTGTTTGCAGAGAGGTTGCTTGCACGCTTCAACTTCCTCAACACCTGGCATTCATGCAGGTGACTCTGAGCATATGATGACATAGCCGGTTTTTTCAGATTGTAACACGTGTTGAACATCCGCCTCCGGTTGTCAGCATCGGATCAACAAAGCATCATTGCTTTCCTCGCATGCTTCTGATCGGATCCGATCTTCTTTTATTCTTTCGAGACACGTTTCTTCCGTCATGGTACGTCACTCTTGAATTTTGAATCTTCTGACTTTTGATCTGCACTATCCGGTTTCAGTGTCTTGTGCATTATGATCCGGTTGGAGGGTAATCTTTTGTTCTTCGTTAACCGGTCGCTTGAGAAAGTGGTATCGGTTCCTTTGATCTTTAGCTTGATCACTTGAGGCTGGTTTCTTTGAAGTATATCAGCAACCGGTTTCTGATGCCCTAACCGGTTCATGCGGTTTTTAGAGGTGCCTGCACATGGAGATTAACCTTTGTTTAGTTTGTCTGGCCGGTTCCAAAAATTAATCTACTTAATTTTTCTATCAATTTCTCCCTTTTTGATTATTTAGAATAAATATTCAAAAATTGTGATGTATGGCCGGTTAAAAAATTGCTTAGCAGCCAGTTTAGAAAAATTAATTTTCTTAATTTTTCTATCAATTTCTCCCTTTTTGATTATTTAGAATAAATATTCAAAACATGTAATCTATGGCCGGTTCAAAAACATGAGTTTGATTGTTTTTTTTAAAAAAAAATGTTTCAAAACATGAGTATGATTGTTTTTTAAAAAAAATGTTTCAAAACATGAGTATGATTGTTTTTAAAAGAAATATGCTAGAACCTATTAGAAATAGCAGAGTAACCAAGTTTCTGAAACAGAATCAAGCATAATTGTTCAAAGTAAAGAAATAAAGAAGTTTAGGGCTTGGATGATCCCCCCTTGTGTTGCTCTTTTTCTTGCTCCTTCTCCAACCGTCTTCTTTCTTCTTCTTGCCTTGCTCTGTGTTCTTTAGCACGTCTTTCGGCATCGATCAGCACACCGGCCCATACACTTGAATGACCGGTGCTATTGTTCTTGAGATCAAAGTTGGCACAAACTGGCCTTGGTGGTGGAGGCGGTGGAACATTTGGAGGTCTGAGGCTTGGAGTTGCTGTGGATTCTCCGGTTGGCCTTTTCTTCCGTTGATGGAGTTCCTCCGGATCTTCTTCTTCTTCCTCATCAAGCGGTTGTGCATTTATCACAACTGGTAAGGCTGTTTTCTGTTCTGCCCTCTTTATCACATTCTTAACTGCACTTCGCTTTTTCTTGTTCCTTGTACTCATGGAGTGGGACGGTTGAGCCAGAGAGAGATCCTGGGCGTTGGCCTGCTCTTCCTCATTGCATTGTTGGGCAAGCGCATAGTCTTTATCTTCAGTCTCCTTCTGTAACCGTTCCTTTTCGATCTCTTCCTCTTGTAGTTTCTTTGCGGTTTCAGCATCTTTTTCGATTTGAGTCAGAGTTGTAGTGTTTTGAACCTTGGACATTTCCCCGATTTGAATTGCCATTGCCTGCAGCATGTCCAAAAGTGGAGCGGTTGCGACTTTGACGGACTCGGCAATCATGGCTTTTACTGTTGTTTGCATGGTCGTGTCTATCATGGTTTGTATAGAACTTGACAATTTATCTTCAGCCACTGCAATTCTTTCATCGGTTACGGCTTTGAACTTTTCAATGCAAGAGTCAACCGTTTCAGCCATTGCTTGCTTGATCTGATCTATTTCCAGAGCTTTGACCGGTTGAGAGGCTTCTTGTTCCAGGTTTTCAGAGGTTCCGGATGTATCACTACTCATAAAAAATGGCTTACTTTGATATACTTCAGCATTGTTGAATTGACGTTGGCAACTTTTCCACCACTGCATGTCAAGACGATCAAGATTTCGCACAAGCTGTTCTCGTACTCCGAGGAATCGTTCGACCATCCTCATTTCGATCGGGTTTAGAGTCTTTCCTTGGGTTCCTTGAAACGCATTCTCAACTGCCTGTAACCGAGCATTTTCAAGGATTACCGGAGCTTTGTTGAACGCCGGTTGAATTAAATTGGTGTTAGCCAAGGTAAGAGCCCTTTCTTCCAGCTGGATGAGCTTTTCCCATTGTTTATTTCCACTAAAACCTGGAAGCATGTCGGATAACTTGGTTTTGCATCGGAGCTTCACCCACAGGATGTATGGCGCTAGCGCATCACTTGCCCCTTTGTTCATGTCTTGAATACACTCCTCGAAAATTTCATTTTCTTGTTCGATGGTGTAAGGAATATCGTCCCCGGTTATGGCTTCATGTTGATGATCGATTTGCAGCGTGCCTGTTCCGGTTGCCGTTGTTTCTTCAATGAGAATTCCTTTGCCTTTATCTACCTGAGTGGGACCTTCTGGAGCTGTCTTACCTCCTGCGGAACCGGAAGGTTCCTGTTCTTCAATATTTCCCTCCTGAGCCGGAGGTGCAGTTTCTGTTGTGTTGGCCGTCTCACCGACCGGTTGTGCTTCGTTCTGATCATGTACTTCAACCTGATCATCTGGCTTTCGACGACTTTAAACATCATCCTCTTCGGTTTCTCTTGTGATCTCCTGGACCACGTTCTGAATTGCTTCTGAGGTATTCAAGCCCACATCGGCAAATACCTCTTCAATTTGCTTACTGGGTGACTTGGAGGTTGCAGAGTGAACATTTGCCTCTGCCTCCTCCTTTGAATTTGACTTGTTCTCCTTGCTCCCCGAAGATTCGGTTTGCTTTGGAGAGTTGGATGGGATGGGAGTTGGAATAACGGTGTTGATGGGGATGGGCTGAAAGACATCTGCGGTTCTTTCCGGTGGATTGTCCGAGGAAAGCGTTTTCTCGGAGTCCGCCGGTTTCTTTGAACTCTTCTTCGCAGCTACCTTCTTCCTCCTCTTCGGTTCTGGTGGTACTTCTGCCTCAACCGCTTTTCTTGACGGTTTCTTCTGTCTTGTTTCTTCCTCAACTGGAACCGATGAGCTTGCTCCCTTGGATGATTTAGTCTTTGAGGATTTTGGTTTGATCGTTTTCTCCGGTTTTTCTATCATTGACTCAGAATCAAGAATGTTGGAGATCGGAAGCGGTAGGCCTTCACCTAGTTCCACATTAAGGAACTCAAGAATTTTGACGATTTGCATAGCATAGGCCTGCACCCGGCCATCTTTCTTTATCACCATTTGACAAAACTCTTCGTATATAACGTGTCCCCAGTCCACCTTGTCTCCGCGGACAATGGCTAACAACATTCTGAGCTTAAACTTTGTGAGGTTATCGAAGTTACCTCCCTTTCCTTGGAGTGATTTGGCGATGATGGTCACTAACCATCTGTATTCCGGTTTTAGCTTGATCTTCCGGCTGTTGTGGATCACCAGATCCTGACCTGAGAAAGATACAACCAACCGGGCAGCATTTGATTCTGCTTCGGTTAAGTCGAACTTTAGGTCTGAACCTGTGTTGGGCAGACCAAGGGCTTCCGCAAAGATTTCTTCAGTGATGAGGACGGCCTTCCCGTTGACAGTAGCCGAGATCTTTCTCTTCAACAGCGTCGCCGTCGCTAAGAACTCCGTCACCGCCGCCGGATGAATGGTGAACGGACTAGAAAGGAACTTCTCCAACCTAGATTCTCGTAGAAGTTGAAGAACAACTTTGTTCTTGTCGTCAGCATGCTTGTCAATATCTTCGAAATCTACCTGCAACATCCATTGAAAAGGAGCTTTGCCTAGATCCATGATGGTTTTTGAGAGAGGAAAATGAAGAGAGATGATGATCGGAGAGAGGAAAGCTTTGAAGTTCTGGAAATTTTAGAGAGAGAAAGCACATGTGTTGAATGGGCTGATTTGAGTTTATATAGATGGCGGTTCCAAGCGGTTTTGAAGATGAACCGTCAATTTGATGTTTTGGCGCCAATTTTCCCTCCAAAAAGTTACTGCCGTAACTTTCGGCGGTAAAAGCGGAAATTCGATGGGCGGTAAATTTTGAGAGGTAAAACCATGGGCGGTTAAGATTTTTCAAATTTTCATCTTTGCTCGAAGATCCGGTTTCTCTTGACATCTTGTTAACCGGAAATTGTTAGGTTAACTTTAAGTTTAAGCATAAGTTTGAAAACCGAAAAGGAATAATGTGAATGAAAAACCGGAGACTTTTTAAGAGTAACTATTTCATTAAAGAGAGCATTCGATATTGAGCGGTTTTGGTCGTACAGCAAAATGACCAAAAAACCGGAGAATAAAAAAAATTTAGTCTTCGGTGAACCATCCTCCTTCCACCATCCTTTCATACCAATTTTCAATGGTGTTTTCAGGTGTCCGTTCCTCAATCCTTGATATCCACCTGTGCATCATGATCATGGTGAAAGTGTTGGATGGTCCAACCGGAACACCGGTTCCAAGGTTGCGACGCTTGGACATCAGAAACCGGGTGATTTGAGGAGCATAACTGATCCTTCCTCTTGCAGCGGTCATGAGCTGCTTCAGCTTGTTGTAGAGGTAGGTGGACCAGTTGATGGAGGAGTTGCGAATGATCGCTATCATAATGTCGAATGCCTCCCGGCTGTAGTTCTGGTTAGGCATTCGGCCTATGATAGACCTTTGAACCAAGTCATGCAGGACTTGGTTGTGAGGAGCAAGTGTCTCTTTCTTCCCAAAGTCCTTAATCGGAGCGTTGGAGGAGGAGAAGATCTGGAAGAAGTCTTCCTTAGCCGGCAGGAATGGCGTCGGGAAGTCAGAAAAGCCTTCGGTCGGAAGATGAAAGAAGGTGGCGAATTCCTCCTCGGTAAACTGGAGGAATTGGCCGTCGATGATGGTGCGGATGCTGCCGTCATCCAGAATATGACCATTGTTAAAGAATTCATACACCTCCTCTTCGAGGATTGTGTCCGAACCCTTGAGAAAACCTTGCAAACCAGAGTCTATGATGTGCTGAAAAATGCAGTCATAATAAGCGCTATCCTTCATATCCTCAAAGTCGACGATAAGAGTGTTTCTTAGCTCGGCAGACATGGTGATGAGTAGTGAAGAAAAGTTTGAGAGAGTTCTTGAGCTTTCGAGTTTTAGAGAGAAGAATGCTTGAAGGCGTGTTTTTGAAAATGGAGGTTGAATCCCCTTTTATAGTTTGGAATGAATGAGAGCATTTAATGAGAGGATTTAAAAAATCTAGCCGTTTATGCTTAGTCATTAATGTTTTTTTGTGATTTTCCAAAAGAATAAAAGCAAGTCTTGTCAAATCAAGTCAGGCAGGCTTTTTGATAATGAGAATTTATGTTTCCAAGAGTGATTTATTTTGATACGACGCATTGAATATTTTAGATTTTGACTTGGAAAGGAAAGAAATCTGATTCATTGATTGGAGTACTGAACCGGTAGTACAGCAAAAGTACCGGTTTTAAAAAAAATAAAAGAAAATAGGAAAGACAGGTTTAGACATTTGATGACTCAGCCGCTTGAGCATTAGAAGCCTCAGCCGCTTGGATTCTTCTGGCTTTAACCGCTTCCCACCGGTCGATCATCTCTTGTACTCGTTCTTTGGTGAGCACGTGCCTTGGGTGAAGAGTGACAAAGGGTCCGGAATGGATGTCCAGACTTGCACAGAAACCGCTCAGCAGAGGAGCGTAGCCGGTTTTATTGGAGAGAATCATCTTCTTCAGATTGCTGAAGATGATCCAGGACCAGTTGACCGGTGTCCCAACCGTTACGGCGATCATCATCTCGAATACCCTTTGCGTGTAATAGTAACTTTTCTCTCTGCACAAGATAGATTTTCCTAGAATCTCGCAGAGAATCTGGTACTTGTGAGAAAGTTGACTCTTAGCACCCCAGGGTTTAACCGGGATATCAGATCCAGAGAACCGGCGACACATTTCTTCCATTGTCACCGGGGAATAGGTTAGGTCGGTTACCCCTTCATTGGGTAAACCGCAGTATACAGCGAAATCCGTCTCGCTGAATAGGAATTTTTGACCGTAGACCTGTGCAACGAGTATATCTCGATGCACCTCTTTCACGGTTTCAAAGAGTTCTTCGACTACAAGGTAGTCGATGATGAACCTGTTTTCAAGAAAACTTCTTAGCCCACTCCTTTCTATGGCTAGGAACATTTCCTTTACTTCATGATCCTCATATTGGTAGATTGATTCAAAGTCTGCCAATAGGATCTTCTTGGCTAGAGAGTTGGTATTCATGTTTTGAGAGAGAGGGAATTTTATCTCAAGGATGATACTTATGAATAATGAACTTGTGATGTTTTTGAAAGGATTAAGGGTGGTTTATATAGCCCGGGGATTCGGCTTGGTCTTTAATAAGGTTAAGCATGCCTGATGATGTCATCAGCTATTTAATAGACTTAACTTGTTGAAGTAACTAATGGTTATTTCCAAGGTAAATCTAATAATTACTAAGATAGCAATGATGACAAATATCTATTGACAAGATGTAAGTCTCCCTTTCTTGATGATGGACACATGTCGTCATCTCGATTGTGGTAGACTTGTTTTAATTAATTACAGGCTTCATTTTTCAAAATATGCAAGAAAACTCGGTCAGTCATCTCAGGTTAACCGGAAAAGTTCATTTCATCAGACCAGAGTGCATATGTACTAAGCGGTTTTCCATGACCGGTTTTAATAGGATATTTCCGTTTATGAAAAATAGTTGATTGATATCAACAATTGTTCAACTTTGGACTTGTTTTATCCACTTCAACCTGGTTATTTCAACCGTATTAGTAAACATACATTTGATTTGAATTTTTGAAGTAGTCGGGCATGACCGGAGACTTCCTCCCGGTTAGCATATTTGATTTATTAATGGCCTATTTGAATATGGTTTGAGAAGCTTTAGCTTCTCCCTGAACACATATCCCGGTTTTATATACACGCATGCATTTTGATTATATCAATTGATTTAGATTAGTAAGACCCAAGATATTTCGAAAATGTGAAAACTTAGCTTCCTGCAACGGTTTCGTGAAGATGTCCGCTACTTGTTGCTCGGTCGACACATATTCCAGTCGGATGTGTTTCTCCTGAACATGCTCTCGGATGAAATGATGTCGGATGTCGATATGCTTTGTTCTTGAGTGCAACACCGGATTGTATGTGATTGCTATGGCGCTGGTGTTGTCACAGAAGATTGGAGACTCCTTTGCTTCTATTCCGAAGTCCCTGAGTTGCTGTTGGATCCAGAGGAGTTGTGCACAGCAGCTTCCAGCCGCTAAGTACTCCGCCTCTGCGGTTGACGTTGCAACGGACGTTTGTTTCTTGCTGCTCCAAGTAACTAACCGGTCACCCAGGAACTGACAGGTTCCACTTGTACTCTTTCTGTCGATTTTGCACCCCGCGTAATCGGCATCTGAGTAGCTTATTAGATTGAAGCTCGAGTCTTTTGGGTACCAAAGTCCCACTTCTTGAGTTCCCTTCAAATATTTTAGTATTCTTTTAGCCGCCGTATAATGAGATTGCTTTGGATTTGCTTGGAACCTTCCGCATACTCCAACCGCAAACAGAATATCAGGTCGGCTTGCCGTGAGATACAGCAGCGATCCGATCATTCCTCGATATGCTGTAATGTCAACGGCTTGACCATCATCATCTTTGTCCAGCTTCACGGAAGGACTCATTGGCGTAGCCGCTTCGGCACATGTATCCATCCCAAATCTCTTCAGCAGTTCGGTTGTATACTTCGGTTGGCTTATAAAGATTCCGGCTTCCATCTGCTTAACCTGAAGTCCTAGAAAGAAGCTCATTTCTCCCATCATACTCATTTGAAATCTATCAGTCATCATTTTCGAAAATTTGTCACATAACTTTGAGTCGGTTGATCCGAATATAATGTCATCCACATAAATCTGGACAAGTAAAATTTGCTCCTTTCTTTCAAATTTAAAGAGGGTTTTGTCTACCGAACCTATTGTAAATTTGTGATCAAATAAAAATTGAGTCAAAGTATCATACCAAGCTCTTGGAGCTTGTTTCAAACCGTAAAGGGCTTTATTCAGCCGGTAAACGTGATTCTCATGTTCTGGATTTTTAAAACCTGGAGGTTGGTTAACATACACCTCTTCATTTACTTTACCGTTTAGAAAAGCGCTTTTAATATCCATTTGATAAACTTTGAACTTTTTGAAAGCTGCATATGCTAAGAATATTCTAATGGCCTCAAGTCTAGCTACAGGGGCGAATGATTCTTCGAAATCAATTCCTTCTTCCTGCTTATAGCCTTGAGCCACTAACCGGGCTTTGTTCCTCGTAACTAAACCGTCTTCATTGAGTTTATTTCTGAATACCCATCGTGTGCCTATAACCGGTTTGTTTTTCGGTCTAGGAACTAGGTACCAGACTTTATTTCTCTCAAACTCGTTAATTCCTCTTGCATTGCCAAGATCCAATCTGGATCTGACAATGCTTCATCCACCTTTTTCGGCTCAATTTGTGATATGAAAGCAGAGTTTCTATAGTGATCCAAATTTTGTTGCCTAGTTCGGACGGGTGAGGATATGTTACCTATTACTAGTTCAAGAGGATGATTTTTGTTCCTTCTGAGGTTAATCCGAGACGTGTCTACCAAGCTTTCGGTTGGCTGATCAAGGTTAGACTGATCGTTAGGTTGAACAGAGTCAGACCGACCGATTTCTTCAGTAGAAACTGAAGCGTCAACTTTCTGCGGTAAAGCAGCTTGATCAGGTTGAATTTCAACATCAACCGCTTGGTCCTTGACGAAGCGTCTAAAAACCGGAGCATCGTCTTCATCATCAGAATAGATATTGAAATTTTCCATTCTGTTGTGAAGGTCGAAGGGTAATGCAGTGTTTCGCTCAACCGATTCATCGAAAACAACGTGTGCGGTTTCTTCAACTGTTAAAGTCCTAGTATTGTATACTCTGTAGGCTTTACTCACAGCTGAATATCCCAACATTATTCCCTCATCGGATTTAGCATCAAATGCGGTCAAGTATTTCTTGCCGTTATTGTGAACAAAGCATTTACTACCAAAAATTCGAAAATACCGTACATTTGGAACTTGATCAAAGTAAATTTCAAAAGGAGTTTTAGAAAACCGTTTAGTTACTAAAGATCGATTTTGTGTATAGCAAGCGGTGTTGATAGCTTCAGCCCAAAACTTTTGAGCAATACCCGAATCAGCTATCATTGACCTTGCGGCTTCCTTGAGAGTCCGGTTTCTTCTCTCAGTCAGGCCATTTTGTTGAGGAGTTCTGGCACTAGACAACTCGTGCCTAATACCGGAATCATCAAGAAAAGTAGTTAAGTTACTGTTTATAAACTCAGTTCCTCTATCACTTTTGATTTTGTTTACTTTAATAGATTTTTCATTTTGTTTTCTCAAGATCAGTTTAATCAAGTTTGGAGTTGCTTGATTTTTAGAAGTTAGGAAGGTAACCCAAGTAAATTTAGAGTAATCATCAACAACTACCATAGTATAATGCATGCCTCCTAAACTAGTTACTTTAACCGGACCAAACAAGTCCATGTGTAACAGTTCTAAACATCTTTCAGATTGATAATTTCCTTTACTTTGAAAAGATGATTTCACTTGTTTTCCCATTTGACATGCAGCACATACTTTATCTTTTGAAAATTTAACGTTTGGAAAACCATGAACTAGTTCCTTGGAGCAAATAAAGTTAATCGTCTTGAAATTCAAGTGATTTAGCCGTTTATGCCAAAGCCAGTTTGGATCATTTCCGGCTATCATGCACACAGGTTTTTCGAAATCAGTTTTCCAGTTTACTTTGTAAATGTTTCCTATCCGGTTACCGGTTAACAAAGTGTCATCATTTTGATTTTTGACTAAGCATGAGTTTTTATGAAATTCAACTTTGTAGCCCACATCACACATTTGGCTTATGCTTAGTAAATTAAAGCTTAGTTTTTCTACTAATAGCACATTGTTTATGGATAATTCACCATGGACAATCTTACCCTTGCCCACGGTTTTACCTTTTGAGTTATCCCCGAATGTGATGAATGCTCCGGTTTCGTACTTGATGTCGGTCAGTAGTTCCTTGTTTCCGGTCATGTGCCTTGAGCATCCACTGTCCAAGTACCATTCAGAATTTTTCAACCGGTTGCTCCTCCTAGCCTGCAACAAACAATTATTTACACCTTTTTGGTACCCACATTTAGTTGGGTCCATGGTTGATTAGTCCCTTTGGGATCCAGACTTGAATTAGTCGGATCACTTTCCCGGTTATTGTTTTGATAATTTTTGGCTTAACTTCTTGGCCGTTGCTCAAGAATGCCTTATGTGGTGATGGGCTTCTTTGATGTCGGTTTTTATTATTTTTGTTTGGTTTCCGGTTGTCTTTCCTTTTCTCAGGATGAAGCCATTTTTCAGTTTCGTTAGGACCTACATATTTAAGCGTTTCTTCCGGTTTTAGGTCATTTTCTGTTTGTGAACTTTTGACAAATTTTATAAACGGAAGATTATTTTTCGTTAGTTTCATCCCGTGAGATTGTTTTGTTTCATTTTGTTTACTTGGATCATAACCGATACCATATCTACACTTAGGATGTCGTTTATAGTTACACATTTGTTTCACTACTTGACGTGATCTCTCCCACGCAGCCGTGACGTACATTGCTCGTTCATCGGTTTCGGTTACCGGTTGAACTGTCTCCTCATTATCTGAGAATAGTTCATCCGATTCATACGTTTCGATTTTATATGTTTTATCGTTTTCATCATTTATTTGTTCGGTTTTAGGTTCTACAGGTGTTGGCATATACGCAGATATATTTCTGAACTCAGCAACCATTTGGTTGAGTGCAGATACTAGATCTTCTTTAGTAAACTCATCAGAAGAGAAATCAAATACCTCTTCGTCGTTTGCCATGAAACAGGTTACTTTCTCTTCACCATCTTCATTATCGGAGTATGCCCACTCGCTTCCACCGTCGGATGCAATGAGAGCTTTTTGGATCTCCTTTCCTTCATCAGCATGTTGATCATCATTTCTTCGGTAGTCGATTCGTTGGTTATTGTTGTTTCCCCGATAATTGTTTCCTTGATAGTTTCCTTCCGGTTTTCTATCGTCTCTTCTTGGTTTTCTACATTCTGACCTGAAATGTCCAAAACCATCACAGTTATAACATCTTTTGTTTGATTTATCTACATAGTTATAATTAAAATCATTGTTAGATGGTGGTTGGCTCTTCTTCATGAATTTCCCGAATTTCTGGGCTAGCATTGCCATCACATCGCCGGTTATTTGATCAGTGTTTTTGACTGGAGCCGGTGCGGTTGATACTGGAGCCGCCGGTTCCACCGATGTGAACAAAGCTCTTGTTGCGGTTGATGTAGATGCTTCATCTTCGATCCGAGACTTGATCTCGAATTCGTAGGCTTTCAAATCCTCAAACACATCATGCAACTTCATCTGCCCAAGGGTGCTTGATTCCCTCATCACCATGGTCTTGATATCCCACGTGCTTGGCAAGGATCTTAAAGCTTTGATGATCACTTCTCGGTTGTCATACTTCTTTCCGAGTGTCTGAAGCTCGCTTACTACGCTGGTGAACCGGTTGCTAAATTCCTTCATATTTTCTCCCGGTTTCATCCTTATGTTTTCATACTTCTGCGTAGCCACCAAGATTTTATTCTCCTTGGTTCTTTCGTTTCCCTCGTGGATCTGGATGATCGTTTCCCAGGCTTCCTTTGCATTTTCGCACTCTGATATTTTGTTCAACGTGTTGTTATCTATAGCTTTATAGATATGCCTCATGCAATGGTTGTCCAGGTTGCTTCTTCTCCGATCTTCACTTGTCCATTGGCTTTCCTCCTTGTTGATCTTGATCGGTCCCTCTTTCAGGACTCTGCTCATCTCATCATCTAACGTAATCAGATGTAGATACATCTGTTTCTTCCAACTACTAAACGCTTCGCTGTTTAGCATTGGCGGCTTGTCGCTGTGGGTCATGCTTCCCACCATCTTTGGTTGCTTGAGTGCTAAGAACCTCGCTCTGATACCACTTGTTAGGATCGGGGACGCCCTTGGAGGACCGGGTTGTTTTTCCGGTAAGGGTGGCCGCTTACACAACACACAACTCTTTGGTGATAGTCCGGTTAGAGACTAAAACCTTTCTCAGCACTGCACAACCTGTCACAGACTCTTGAACCGGGTTCAAGGGCGGAAATGTCTGTTTCAGGTTGAAACAACGAATGCGACTTTTAGATGATGTTTTAGAAGGAGTAGGTTTTATGGATATGAGTGACCGGTTTTAGGAGTATGATTGGTTTTGAGGTTAAGATTAAGTAAGCGAGAAATGAAATCAAGGGAAAGAACACGAGACAAGAAATTTGTTTATGGATGTTCGGAGCAAACCCTCCTACGTCACCCCTTCTTCTCAGGTTATGAGAAGGATCTCCACTAACTCTTTAGAGTTACAATTACACTTCCGGTCGAGCCCAACTTCGCTACTCGCCGGTTACACCAAACTCACACTTTGATGTAATACAACAACTCAACACAAACACACACAGAAAGCTTTCCTTTTTTAGGCACACCGGTTATAGAATACAGGACTTTATCTCTCTAGAATTGAATGCTTTATGACTTTCAGAATTTATGATGCTCACAATTTCAACTACCGAACTGCATTGAATGAAGACGATCCGTCTTCCTTTTATAGCTGAAAGTAGCTAACGGCTACTTTCTTCTCTCTCTTCTGGATTGGTTAATCGTTATCACGCCTGTTTGCAGAGAGATTGCTTGCACGCTTCAACTTCCTCAACACCTGGCATTCATGCAGGTGACTCTGAGCATATGATGACATAGCCGGTTTTTCAGATTGTAACACGTGTTGAACATCCGCCTCCGGTTGTCAGCATCGGATCAACAAAGCATCATTGCTTTCCTCGCATGCTTCTGATCGGATCCGATCTTCTTTTATTCTTTCGAGACACGTTTCTTCCGTCATGGTACGTCACTCTTGAATTTTGAATCTTCTGACTTTTGATCTGCACTATCCGGTTTCAGTGTCTTGTGCATTATGATCCGGTTGGAGGGTAATCTTTTGTTCTTCGTTAACCGGTCGCTTGAGAAAGTGGTATCGGTTCCTCTGATCTTTAGCTTGATCACTTGAGGCTGGTTTCTTTGAAGTATATCAGCAACCGGTTTCTGATGCCCTAACCAGTTCATGCGGTTTTTAGAGGTGCCTGCACATGGAGATTAACCTTTGTTTAGTTTGTCTGGCCGGTTCCAAAAATTAATCTACTTAATTTTTCTATCAAAAACTCTTTTCCAATCCACCATGGGACGTGATAGCGCACTGTTTACACATATTTTGCAAGTCGATTTCAAGGATATTGAGGAGAACAGAACCAGTGATTACAAGACCTTGATAGGCTCCATCAAAGACTCTAGTTTAGAAACATTTTTGGGTGGTCCGTTTGTTCTCTATCAAAATGAAGTTCTGGCCTTCTTCCACCAGGCAAGTGTGAAGAAGAGGTTAATTACTACGACTGTATGCGACACAACTTTTGACATCAACGAAGAAATATATGTTGCGGCTCTTGGACTGCCTACTAAGGGACGTGACTTCCAAACTTACTTACCTGAAGCCGATGCTGCGGTGGCTCGGCAAGCCATATCAAATGATCCGGCTGACTTGGCGGATTACACCACCAAGAAAAGCAAGTTGAAGCCGGAGTTCCGGTGATTGCTAGATATTATCTCCAAGTCTCTATAGGGAAAAGGAGGATATTTTAACAATCTAACTCGGCTGAAGTATAAAATGATGATCGGAATAGTTCGAGGCGACAAAATCGGCTAGGCTGATGTGGTCTTCGAGCAACTGTGCGAGGTGGTTGCCGGAACAAAAGAGCGGGTTCTAGCCTACACCATGCCGATCGGGAAAGGTCTACGTCTTTTACAGATCTCAATCGGAAAAGGTACCCCCTATCACCTTCTAAAATCATGAAGTCAGAGAATATCAAGGCAAGGACCGAGAAACCTCCTAAGGAGAGAGCTCCAAAAGCTAAGGCTTCTAAAGAGGCGGATCGAAAATCCCAAAAGACAAAGGTCCCAAAGAAGACGAGCCAAAGGCCAAAAAGTCTAAGGCAAAGAAACCAAAATTTCTCATACTTTCTACGATTGGTGGAATATCAGAAGTGAAGATCCATTCGAGAAAATGATAAAGGATCCCTCTCAAGCCGAACAGTCGTTGAGACTAGTAGACTTGGAACGAACAGTTTTTTAGCTGGCCAAATCGGAGTACACTCCTCTAGTTATGTCCAGATGCGAGCTAGTTGAAAGAAATGACAAAGTATGGGCGATAATAGAGTTATTGGAGGCATCTAAAGATATGGTTCTAAGTAATGAGGAAATGTAGGCACGAAAATCTCTATACGGGATCATTACTAAGATTGAAACTGAAATATCTGCAATGAAAAAGACAACGGCGGAAGAAACCAAGGAACGCTATAGGTTTTCGGGACTTGACAGCTTATCAATTGTCGCCTGCCTCGCGCAAATTCGAGGTCGGTCAATCATCCACACATCCTCTATCTCAGCCGGAACATGCTCCAAATTCTAATCCGGACAAAAAAGATGGTCGTACGGCCTCTCCCTCATCAAGTAAGTCTCTCATGCACATTAACTCTGAAAATATTATCCCAATTAATCGGGAACAATCGGAAAGATCACTATCGGTTCACACTCCTCACACGGTTGTTCCGGTTTCGGACGAGATGAAAGATCTCATTGACGCTACGGTTGAGAGATCAATGGCCAAGTGGCAGGCCAAATTCGAGGCGAGGTCATCCTCATCAGACAATAAGATCGAGAAAGTTGAAAATAAAATTGAGAAAGTTGATAACACCACCTCCCAGATGCTGTAAATGATGCAAATCTTGATTGTTCAAATTGGAGAAATAGTAGAAGTAAAGGCCATGGCAACCGAGGCTCAGATCTGAGCCGACGCTGAAGCGGCTAAATAGTTCCAAGCCGACGAGGTCGAGAGGGTAAAGCGGTTGAAAGAGTTGGAGATAAGTGATTTTCGTCTAGCCTCAAAACTTGTAGAAGGTGAAGCAGCCAAGGAGAATGAAGCCGAGAAAGCCAATGCCACTGCGGCTAATGTTCATCAATAACAGTTTATTTTGGAAACGGAGCACGATGACAGAAATGTCAAGAAACGTCCTCCCTCAGGAGTAACAACAAGGCCCAAGAAAGTACGAAGAAGAAGAAAGCTCAAGTAATTGAGCTGATAAACTGGGTCACCGATACGAATGTCAAAATGGCTGCGACCCAGGTCGGTAGCCAAATTCAGCCAATAGCCGAGATAGACGAAGAAGATAAATTTCCTCTCAAACCCAAAAAACGCAAAGCCAGACCGGAATCACCTTCCTCTATTCAAGAAGGCAAGAGGCCGGCTCAGGAGTCTCAGGAGGACTATATCTACAACTTCATCCATAATACCCCAACCAGAGGTCTTGCCCCCCAAACAACACTCAGTTTTTCGGCCGGTTTCTCAAACTTCGAGCGCTCTGACAGACGTAAAAATTTTGTAGACAAGGTTCTCATGGACATAAACATAAGGGAAGAAGAGCGGCCTAAACAAGAAAGGGAGCGGCTCAAACGCCTAAAAGAGCAGCTTGATAAAGAACTGGAGCGGCGTGAACAAGAAGAGCAAGACAAGGGAGGATCATCGAACCCTTAAAATGTCTATTTTTTTGTTTTGTCAACTTTGAACTTATTATAGCTTATTATACTTATGCCTCTTTGAATTTCGTTTTTGAAAATATCAAAATCTCAAAACCTATACTATTATATGATTTGTCTTCTCTAGTTTATAACATAACTGGTTTTGATACTTTTCGGTTAAAAGTACCAAAAGGGAGAAATTGTTAAACCATTTTCAAAAACAATTCTCTAGAAAAACGGCCAAATAAAGTTAAGTTCTTTCAAACCGGACAACAATTACAAGTTTTGAATATTTATTCTAAATAATCAAAAAGGGATAAATTGTTAGAAAAATTAAGCAAGTTAAAACGGCCAAATAAAGTTAAGTTTTTCTTTCAAACCGGCCAACAATTAAAAGTTTTAATATGTATTCTAAATAATCAAAAAGGGAGAAATTGTTAGAAAAATTAAATAAAGTTAATTTTAAACCGGCCAAAGAACTTATCAGTCTCAAACTTTCTTGTGCAGGAACAACTCAAGTCGCACCGGACCGGTTGAGGCACTCTATCTCAAGGATCCCGACAAAATCAAGTAAATCGAATTTGTCTCCTCTCACCGGATCGGCTGAGATGTACACTTTATGAAGTATCATTTCTAGCTGGCTCAATATATCGAAGATCTTAAGGCCAACGGGAAATTATTCAAAGTAATGAAACCTGTGAAGATGACGTAATAAAATGATGAAGATATTTCTTGGAAATACACAGAAGAAGGATCTGAATCAGAAGCATGCGACAAAAGGAATGATTACTAATTATACAAGATTACAAGCAACTTCTGACACAGGCGGCTGGCTAATGCATGTATGCCATGTGTCCAAAATGGCAAGGCGTGCACACCACCTGACTCTGACTGGCACAACTTTTATTAACCAATCCGATGGAGAGAGAAAATATGACTTTTGTCATATCTTTATAAATAGAAGCTCAAATATGCTGAATCAAGTAGCGAGAGAAAGATCACAAACGAGACGAATTGTTACGTGCGACCCTGAATATCGATTGAAATCCTTGAAACTGTTTGAAATATAATTGGAGAACTTTGTGTATTTTACCTTGTATAAAAGTATTACATCATTTGTGAGTGATGTACCCGACAAGTAGTAAATAAGACTCGGTCGGAGTGTGTTTGTTGAATATTCCAGTTAGTGAATATCCTTCTCACTGTTTAACCAATCCGAACATCCATAAAAACATGTCTTGTGTTCTTCATTTTATTTTCCGTCTTATTTACTCTAACCAACTGAACCAAAATATCTATTATCTCAACCGAAATAACTTATACTCCCCTTACCCGAACCAGCTTTCCCCTCATTCAAACAGACTTTTCCTAATACCTTCCAAACCGAATTGTGTGAGTTGCTTCAGATTGAAATAGACATTTACGCCCTTAAACTCGGTTCAAGAGTCTGTGACAATCTGTTTAGTGTTAAGAGTGGTTCCAATCTTTAACCGGATTACTACCATGTCTAATGGAGATAGACTCGGTGAAGTGAATGTGTTGAAGGATTGTTGAGCAATAGTTGTTCATAATCAAGTTGAGTCGCTTCAACGCATTCTTCTCTGCAAGAGCATCCCTGTCGATTGGGTTAAAGTTGGCATTTATCCTATCAATCATGGGAAAGAGAATACGTCCCATGATATTAGCCACCACGAGATCCTTCCTTTTGAGGGCTTTAGAGACCTCATCTGTCTTAGCGCATTTTAGGACTCTCTTCTCCATCTTGAACAACTTCTTCCATTCTTTCACAATCTCGCCTTCCGATATAATTTCATCAAATTGAGTTATTAACATGTGATTCAACCAGGTATAAAAGATTTAAATCTTTTCAGCCGCTTTTGCTTCAACCTGCTACATCATTAGATTAACAATGCAGTTGGCTTCCGAAACCTTTTCCAGAATGTCTTTAGCAATGCCTTTTCCCTTCCCAAGAACTATGGCTGGTTTAGGAGTGGGCAAAGGTTCTCTTATGGTTATGCCACGAGTGCCTCTAGCTACTCTCATAATATCATAGGGAGACAGGACCTACGGAATGGCCCTTTAGAAAGAGAAGACACCACACCCTTTCCCTTAACGGCGGGCTGTTCTTCACCAGTTTTAACAATAAGCGGCTCAACATTCGGCTGAATGGGAGCTTGTTCAGAGAGTATAACAACAACAGGAGGATGAATAGACTACTCTAGTTCATCAATAATATTGCCTTTATCAGTAGTCTCAGCTGCTATTGATTCTTTAGGAAGGACACGCGATAAATTCCTGTCAAGACATTCAATATTTGGACCAACTGGCTCAACAGTCAGTCCCTTAGCTTGTTCCAACACAAAAACATCAATATTAGGCACTACGGCCAGAGGAGAAGAAGAAATTACCTTTTTAGACTTCTTGGACGCCTTACACTCCTTAGATGCCTTAGACACCTTCGTTTGATCAATTGTAGGACCAGAAGATTTAGCCTGATACTTCATTGGGCTGGGGGAGGGCGAAAGGGACAATATTGGAATAACAGCAATGGGAGGAATTCCTTGTTTTTCCCTGGAGTCAACTGCTCCAGAATCCTTCTTCAACATACTCTTTTGGATATTTGTGTTAGCCGTAGATCATGACTGATTTGGCTCTTTTAGCCCCCATAGAATGAATAGATGTAGCCTGGCGCTTAAACCGAGTAACCGACTAGCCACCCATATATTGGCTAGATGAGCCAGAGACCAAGTCCTTCGAGAGCTTCAACCTTGCCAGGGTTCTCTTCATGGAGAAGTTGGTGAATATGCGACTATGGTTAATAGCCTCACCCTCGCCCATAGGAACACCAAAATGCTCCATAAACCAGCCAAGTTGGACTGAGAAGCCCACACTTTTATTGTTCCTAGAGTAAACCAACTAGTAGAGATTTGAAAATAAAATGGATGCCTAGTTGATCGACATACCTTAAGAAATAACTGTCATATAATTGAAACGGTCCTGGCTATACAGGTCGAACAAACCTTACCTGCCTTAAAGAGACTTTGCCAAAATATCGTTTAGAAGAATGAAATGCGGCTGTAGGGCCTTCTTCTTCCCATTTAATCTGATAGAACTGCCATCATTTGAGAGGACGATCTACATTTCAGAAATAGTTTCGGGTGGAAGCACTTTATCAAAAGTGTGACCCTCCGATGGATGTTCAAGGAACTTAACATACATAAATTCACTAAATGAGATAAACTTTCCATTGACTGTCTCTGTTATCGAATCTCCGACCACATTCGCTATCTTGAAGAACTCACGGACCTCCTTTTCGTAGAAAGTGTAAGGACCGCCGAGATACTTTCGAAGACTAGAGTATTCAAGAGAAAGGAACATATCCAAAATATCATGTTGATCAAAAGAATAAATAGAGTCAATATCTACATGCAAGGTGTTGTGACCAAGAGAGATAAGCTTCTTTTCAGCCATTTTGAGAGTAGAAGATGAACAAAATTTCTTAGAGAGAAGGCAGAGAGAAAACTAGCGTTCACATGCAAAACTTTTTTAAATAGAATCTGAAAAGTGACAAGTGTAACCCTCACTTTTTGAGAGAGAAAACCCTTTAATTAATGGTAGACGTATTTTACCAAAAATATTCATCATTAAATGTGTTTTTCAAAAAGAATTTTAAAATTTTAAGGGCATATTACTTATTTTATTTAATATTAAAAGACACGTGCCTTCAAATTATTCGAGTTTAGAAAATAACTACTTTAATGTTTGGGCGGGAGAATCAGATTACAACTCATATTGACAGCTGTTCTCAATCAACCCGAAGATGAAGCGTCTAACTGCACACGTAGTTAGACATTTAACTTACTTCAACATTCTGGTATCTAGGTTTAATAGACATCTATTAGATGCAGGACTCTATTAGACGCAGACATCTAATCATGCTTGTCTTATATATATCTAGTCGTCTATTAGACGTAGACGTCTAATTACGCTTAAACAATATGTGTTGGACATGTGTATGGTAAGACTTGAGCATCTAATCACGCTTGTCTTATAGACGTCTAAACATCTATTAGACTCAGACGTCTAACCTGCGTAGGTTTTAAACCATGACAATTATTCAACTCAAAATCATAGACTGCATGAGCAAGTATACGTTTAAGTACTTGTTTTTCTTTTAGACATCCTCGTCTAATATACCGATTAAAGCTTTCGTATGCGTGCATCTTTATGAACATTTTAAATATTAAATTTCCACCTCAATTTATGCATATTTAAAATAAATAAATTGTTAGAAAAACTAGATAGTTAATTAACAATTAATTAACTATCTAAAAGAACTTAACCAAATTCAACTTTATGTACAGGTGCATATCTCCAACCAAACTGGTCAAATCGATTATCCTGAAAGAGCTCAAAACGAAATTCCTCAACTAATCTATCCTCTCAGAAATCTGGATCGGCTCAACATCAGAACCGGTTGAATTGCAAAACCGAAATTGTCCAGCTGGTTAAATAATCCTAAAGATCTTAAAGTCACCGTACATCTTCAACGGACAGATTATTCAAAGACATGGATACATTGGAAGTTAACGTGTTAAGATAAACAAAATATTCCTTGGGAATATGAAGAAGAAGATTCTGAAACAAGGCAAAATACAGGCAAATGATTACCTGATATTGCCCATGTCCACAAGCAATCCTCAAGGGGCAGGCGGCTGCAAAATGTACAACTGCCATGTGTACAAAAGACAAAGCGTGCAAGGAAACTAATTTGGACTGGCACGGCTCCTTCTGACCAATCACCTTGAAGAGAGAGAAATATGACCGATGTCATATTTCTACTATAAAAGGAAGCACAAAGACTAAAGAAAGCTTTTTCTTGTGCTTGCTCTATAGATCCCGCGCGAAAACTTGCTTTTCTTCAACCAGATTCTTGCACTCATCATAACATCTTTGAACTCTAAATCCTACGAACAAACTTTGATAAATCTGAAAAGCTATTGAGTGATAAGAACGAATTGAAGAAATCTGTGTATTTATATATCTGTAAGAGTGTATTACAATACTGTGTGGGTATTGTAAAGTGTACATCGAGCAGTAAATAAGACTCAATTGTGTATTGAGTTTTGGAATATTCCTTACTGAATATCCTTCTCATTGTTTGAGAGAAAGGGTTGACGTATGAGCTTTATCTCCGAACATCCATAACATTTGTGTTCTTTGTTCTTCACTTACTTTCGGTCACCAAACAACCGAACCGGTTTCCCTCATTCTAAACGACTTTCTCTCAACTCTCATTTCCAATCAATCTGTGTGTTACTTAAAGCTGAAACAAACTAGTTCTGCACTTGAACCCGATTCAAGAGTTTGTGACAGTTTGTGTAGTGTTCAGACCAATTTTAATTCTTAACCAAATTATAACCAACCATTGTGTGTGTGTTTTTGTTCAAGAGGTCTCCCTTAGCCAGACTCAGGTCCCCTATCGACGATCCTGATCCTAACAAGTGGTATCAGAGTGGCTAGTCTCAACACTCAAGTAACACGAAGCTGGCAAACATGACACACAATGAAAAGCTCTTGATGCTAGAAAGTGAGGCGTTTGTCGATTGGAAGGTTCAGATGTATCTACATTTGATTACCATGGATGATGAAATTGCGACCATTTTTAACGAAGGTCCAATAAAGATTGAGAAGGAGAAAGGTGAATGGACAGCCGAAGATAGGAGGAGAAACAACCTAGACAACCATTGTAAGAGACGTATCTTCAAATCTCTAAACAGGAACACGTTCGAAAAGTCAGATATTGTACGACTACAAAGGAAGCCTGGGAAACGGTGATTCAGCTTCATGTGGGAAATGAAAGAACAAAAGAAAAAAAGATATTGGTGGCAACTCAGAAGTTTGAGAATATTAAGATGAAGCCAGGTGAAACCTTGAAGGAGTTTAGTGACCGGTTCACAAATGTGGTGAATGAGCTGTCTACACTTGGAAAGAAGTATGACAACAAAGAAACCATTGTCAAAGCATTGAGGTCTCTTCCTAGTGCTTGGAACATAAAAACAATGGTGATGCGAGAATCTAACAGTCTCGGGCAAATGAAACTGCATGATATGTTTGAGGACTTGAAAACATATGAGTTCAAGATGAGATCTCGGATTGAAGATGAATCCTCAACGTCAACCGCAACCAAAGCTCTAGTGACATTTGTGGAGACAACCGTTCTGGCACCAATCAACACTGTCGAACAATTTACCGAAGATGCAATGGCCATGCTTGCACGAAAATTCGAATGATTCATAAAGAAGAGTCAACCATCAAATAACAACAACTACAACTACAACTACGGTGATAAATCTAATGTTATATGTTATAATTGTAATGCTTTATGTCACTACAAGTCGGAGGGTAGAAGACCAAGGAGGGACGACCGAAGACCGGCTGACAACAACTAGAGAAGTGAATATCAGCAATATGGTGAAGGCAAAGAAGTTCAGAAGGCATTACTAGACGATGACGGTGGGAGCTATTGGGCTTATTCCGACACAGAGAACGATGACAACGAATTTCCTTGTCTCATGGCCAAGGAGGAAGAGGTATTTGATTTCTCTTCTAATGAGTTTACCAAGGAAGATTTGGTCACTGCTTTCAACGACATGGTCATAGAATTCAAGAACCTGACTGAATGTTCATACCGATCAACCGAGTAACTTCCAAACCGGTGAATCAAGTGGAACCAAGACCGATGAACCGGTTGAACTATCCTATGAGAATGAGAAGCTCAAGGAGACAGTTCAATCGCTAACCGAAGAAAATTAAAGATCCAAGTATGTCATGGCTGCTTGGAAGAAATCAAGTGAAGTTGTAAGCCACATGTCTACCTACCAAAGACATCCCAAATGCAAGTTTGTCCTTGGATACAAAGGTGACAAATCGGCCAACCGAAAACATTCCAAAGAGTTGAATCTCAACAAGAACAAGATTCTATTCATAAGCTTTGTTAAAAGAATTTCAACTGATACCGAGGCAGATCATGATATACAATTTGCTAAAGAAATTAAATACGTAAGTCCAACCGACGCGGCTAAATGGATTCATCCTGAGAGAAGGAAAGCCAACCGGCCAGTAAGAAAAAGAAACTGATAAACGTTCATATAGAACAAATCAACGTTCACCACCACGTTACAATGAAACACCAACTGGCAGACAAAGAGAAGTCAAGCCAGGTAACGGTGAAATAATTAACACTACTACTGGGAAAGTCATCCGACAAATTAAAGTTTGGATTCCCAAGGGACTAATCAACCACGGACCCAAGTAAATGTGGGTACCAAATAGGTGTAAATATTTATTTTTGCAGATTAAGAAGAACAAGTGGCTAGGGAACTCGGAATGGTAACTGGACAGCGGTTTCTCCAAACACATGACCGGAAATAGTGGCTTGCTAACCGATATCATTTAGTAAGCTGGTGCAATGATCACTTTCGATGATAACTCTAAAGGTAGAGCTGTGGGGAAGGGTAAGATTGTCCATGGCAACTTAACTATAAGTAATGTACTTCTTTTTGAAAACCTGTATTTTAACCTATTAAGTATTAATCAAATGTGTGATGTAGGATACACAGTTGAATTTCACAAACATGCATGTTTAGTTAAGAACACTCAGTGTAATGTTTTATTAACTGGAAATAGGTTTAGAAACATTTACAATGTGGATTGGAAAATGAAAACTGAAAACCCGGTTTGCATGATAGCTAAGAATGATTTAAACTAGCTCTAGCACAAACGTCTAAACCACCTGAACTTTAAAAATATTAATGTTATTTGCACCAAAGAGTTGGTTCAAGAAATTCCTAACATAAAATTTGAAAAAGATAAAGTATGTTCTGCATGTAAAATAGGAAAACAAATAAAGGCAACTTTTAAAAGTAAAGAAAATTTTCAATCAAACTGATGCTTAGAATTATTTCATATGGTTTTATTTGGACGGTTAGGGTCACAAACATATGCGGTATGGCACTATACTATGGTTATTATTGATGACTACTCTCGATTCGCTTGGGTAATATTTTTGGTTTCTAAAAATGAAACTACTCCAAACTTGATTAAACTGCTTAAAAGATTACAAAATGAGAAATCAATACGAATAAATAAGATTAGATGTGATAGAGGAACCGAATTTACAAACAGCATGTTAACTGCATTTTCTTGATGATTCCGGTATTAGGCACGAGTTGTCTAGTGCTAGAACCCCTCAACAAAAAGGACTGGACGAGAGAAGAAACCGAACTCTAAAGGAAGCCTCAAGGTCCATGTTAGCCGATTTGGGTGTCGCTCAAAAGTTTTGGGCTAAAGCTAACAATATTACATGTCATACACATAACCGATCTATGATCAACAAACAGCTAAATAAAACACTGTTTGAAGTATACTATGATAGAGTTCCTAACATTCGGTATCTTAGGATCTTTGGTTGTAAATGTTACATTCACATCAACGAAAAACATTATTTGACCGCATTTGATGCTAAATCCGATATAGGTATAATTTTGGGTTATTCAGCAGTTAGTAAGACATATAGAGTATATAATACTAAAACTTTAAATGTTGAAGAATCTTCGCATATTGTTTTTGATGAATTTGTTGAAATCAATACTGCTTCATCCTTTGATCTACATAATTAGTTGGAAAATTTAAATATTCAATCTGATGATAAAGATGAGGTCCATGTTTTTAGAAGGTTTATCTATGATCAAGCGGTTAATGCTGAAACTCAGTCGGATCAAGTTGCTCCACAGCAGGAAGTTGATAACTCAGAGTTTACTGAGGAAACCGATTGGCTTGACTAGGTTCAGCCTCCCGGTATGTCTAACCTTGATCAGATAACCGGTCACTTGGGAGACATAACCGGACCGAACATTAAAAGGAATAAAGATCATCCTTCTGAGCTCATATTAGGCAACCCATCATCACCCATCTGAACTAGGCATCAACTTTTGGAAGAGTATGTTAGATCAAATTAGGCATCAACTCAGCTTTCATATCACAAATTGATCCGAAAAAGGAGGATGAAGCATTGTTAGATCCCGATTGGATCTTAGCAATGCAAGAGGAACTGAATCAGTTTGAGAGAAATAAAGTTTGGCATCTAGTTCCAAGACCGAAACATCATTCGGCTATAGGAACAAGATGGGTGTCCAGAAATAAACTCAACGAAAACGGTTTGGTTACGAGGAATAAGGCCAGATTAGTGGCCCAAGGATATAAACAGGAAGAAGACATTGATTTTGAAGAATCATTTTCTTATGTGACTAGACTTAAAACCAATAGAATATTTCTTGCGTTTGCGGCTTTCAAAAATTTCAAAATATTTCAAATGGATGTTAAAAGTGCATTTCTAAACGGTGAGTTAAGTGAAGAGGTTTATGTTGAACAACCTCCCAGCTTTAAAAATCTATAATTAATAAGTCATGTATATCGGCTGGATAAAACCCTTTAAGGTTTGAAACAATCTCCTAGAGCATGGTATGATACATTAACAAAAAATTTGTTTAATCATGACTTTACAATAGACTCGGTAGATAAAACCTTGTTTAAATTTGAGGAAAAGGGACATATTTTACTGGTTCAAATTTACGTGGACGACATAATTTTCGGTTCAACCGATTATAAGTTGTGTGACAAATTTTCAAAGTTAATGACTGATAAATTTTAAATGAGTATGATGGGGGAGTTATGTTTCTTTCTAGGTCTCCAGGTTTAGCAATCGAGGGAGGAACATTTATCAACCAATCCAAGTACACAACTGAATTGCTAAAGAAATTCGGAATGAATACATGTTCTTCATTCGCAACTCCTATGAGTTCACCTATCAAGTTAGACAAAGATGAGGGTGGTCAAGTAGTAGATATTACGGCTTACCGAGGGATTAACGAATCACTATTTTACCTGACTACAAGTCGACCGGACATATTGTTTGCGGTCGGAGTATGCGGAAGATTTCAGGCCAATCCAAAGCAATCACACTATACAACGGCTAAAAGAATCCTAAAATATCTAAAGGGAACTCAAGATGTGGGATTATGGTATCCAAAGGACTCAAGCTTTAACCTAATCAACTACTTTGATGCAGATTACGCGGGCTATAAAATAGACCAAAAGAGTACTAGTGGTACATGCCAGTTCTTAGGTGACCGGATTGTCTCATGGTACAACAAGAAACAAACTTCGGTTGCTACTTCAACCATAGAGGTAGAGTATCTTGCAGCCGGAATTTGTTGTGATCAACTCCTCTAGATCCAACAGCAACTGAAGGATTTCATTATAACTAATCTTTTGTGACAACACCAGCGCGATAGCTATCACATACAATCCAGTATTGCACTCAAGAACAAAACATATCGACATCATACATCATTTAATCCGGGAGCATGTGCAGTAGAAGCACATCCGGATGGAATACGTCTCAATCGATCAGCAAGTAGCCGATATCTTCACAAAGCCACTACCGGGAGATAAGTTTTCTTTCTTTAGAAACATCTTAGGACTTGCCGATAGCAATCAACTTATGTCTTAAATGTTTCTGCATGTTTTCAAAAATATTCTTCTCATGAAAATTTGGGGCATGGTCTCAGAGAGAAGCTCACGCTTCTCAAATCATTCTCTTGGAACCGTTTGAAAAACTGATCGGACATGTTTTGAAAACCTACACTCTATTTAAAAAACGATCAGAACCTTATCCATCATGTGTATAAAAAATCAATGGGATAAAAAGTCAAGTATGTTAAACCGGACAGCTGTCTCCGGTTGAGATGGGTTAAATCAACTTACTAGATTATCTGTACATAAATCAAGCTGTTCAAATGATTCGGATAAAACAGATGGAATTATTTTCTAAACAAAATAACTACTGCCTAATCAGCAAGTACTTATTCAAAATAAAATAAACTATCCCGAAAAACCGGTCATAAAAAAATCAACCGATTATGTACATCTTAATTTTGGTTAGTTTATTTTCCAGTCAACATGGGACAGCTGTACATTGTTTGTCATGCATGCTTGAAAATAATCTTTTGAAAAAGAAAATAGTCTTAATCTCAAACAACGTGAATACACGTGTCTATCACTGTTAAGATAAAGACTAACACTCTATCAAAATATCTTTGAACATTTAATCCCATCATTACTTTTCTTGGAAATAACCATCATATCTAAACATGAATATAATCCACCTAGATACGCTAACCGAACCTTGGGTATTTAAATAACACATTCTTCTTTCACTTCCAATCACACTCTCTATCAACATCATCAAACAAAATTTCTTGTCTTCTTGCAAACAAATTTCTTCTCGCCGATTTCGAATCGGATTCTCAATCTGAAGATGTTAAAATTCAATGTCTATTCTGATCTCTTGAAACCACCGGTTTACGAAAATTTTTGGAGGATCGATATGTCATTGACTACAATGTGGTCAATGAGTTCTTTAGAACCGCTAAGGTTATTGAGGGGATATTGACCTTGCTCAAATTCATGGTAAAACCATCTTCTTCAATGAGATAGACCTTGCACTAAGTTGTGGTTTACCCACTGAAGGCTTCACCGATCTTACCTACTCTCCAATAGTCATCAATGAGATGCGTCATCACTTTTCCGGCTATATGACTCCAATTAATACTTAGGGACCCAAGAGCTCTATTCAAAATGAGTTCCAAATCCTAAGTGAAATCCTTAGCAAAAGGGTTCTTACAAGGTCAAACACTCAACAATACACCCAGAAAATATTTGAAATGATGGTTGCCATCACCGAAGGCACTTTGGTGAACCGGTCCCGGATCATATTCAACAATTTGAAGAATATGATCATTTCCAACAAAGGACAAACTAGATATGCTCCACAGATATGCGGTATGTTCTTTGATATCAACGTCTATCTCGACCCAAGTGCCACCCTCTATCTGAACTAGTTGTTGTCAAAGGATAGGATCCAATCACGCCTTGACCAGATGGACAAAGTAAAAGCCAGAAAGACTTCGGCTATTGGTCCATCTCACTACTAGTTTTAGGGTCCATCGGTTCAATATGTATCCCAAAAATCATAATCGAATATTTTGTTATTCCTTCGGTTATGAAAATTTTCGGCTTTTAAATAAAGTTTCGTGTTAAAGAATTTTCTGTTTACTGCCTTTTCAAAATGCTTAAACTCTAACTGGGCACATTCTTAGGGAGAAGCTACCGCTTCTCAAAGCTTGAAACCGAATATGTTAAAAACAAAATCCACACTTAACCGTTTTTTCAAAAACTTGACCATTCAACCTAGGCAGGACAGTCTATATCTGTCATACCCTAAAATTCATATTTGATCGAATGCCTTCGGTCCTTGCCAAGTCCAAGCACTCTTGTGATTGGAAATTAGGACCGAGGCAAATCTGAGACTTAGGACCAATGATTTATTTGTTATGACTGATGATTTATGTGTCTAGACCGATGATTTATGTGTTTGGGCCGAGGAAATATGTGTTAGGGCCGAGAAATATGAGTCAGGGCCGAGAAATATGAGTCAGGGGCGAGAAATATGTGTTAGGACAGAGTATATATGTGTTAGGACAGAGAATATATGTGTTAGGACCGATATATATGTGTTATAACTGTGAATATATGTGTTAGGACCGAGAAGACCGAGGGAAATCTATGTCACGACCGATAGGGTCCGACCGATAGGGTCTGACCGAGGGAGTCCGACCGAGAGATCCGACCGAGACTTATGCCCTTGCTTTTCTTTGCCACCTCATGCTTATACATCTCATGCTTAGCCATCTCATGCTTAAATACACCTCATGCTTAATACACCTCATGCTTAATACAACTCATACTTAAATACACCTCATGCTTAGCCACCTCATGCTTAGCCACCTCATGCTTAAATACACCTCATGCTTAGTACACCTCATGCTTAAATACACCTCATGCTTAACCACCTAATGCTTAGCCACCTCATGCTTAGCCACCTCATGCTTAAATACACCTCATGCTTAAGTACCCCTCATGCTTAGCCACCTCATGCTTAGCCACCTCATGCTTAAATACACATCATGCTTAAATACACTTCATGCTTAAGTACACCTCATGCTTAAATACACCTCATGTTTAACCACCTCATGCTTAGCCACCTCATTCTTAGCCACCACATGCTAGGATATGCCCATGCTTTATTATCTTAAGTATTAAGTATAATCCACCTCATGCTTCACCCACCCATGTTAAGTAGGTGACCAGCCCTTTTTAATTAAACTCATTCCATGACAAATAGGTGACCAGACATTGTTATTAAACCCATTCCATGACAAGTAGGTGACCAGCCCTTGTTATTATACCCATGCCATGACAAGTAAGTGACCAGCCCTTTTGATTAAGCCCATGCCATGACAAGTAGGTGACCATCCCTCTTCATCACCTTTTAATTATCACATGCTTATGACCAGCAGGTGACAAGCCCTCTACATTAGTAAAGTATCCTCCCCATGCTATGACAAGCCTATTATCAACACCCTTAATGATTAAGTATCCACCTCATGCTAGATATACCCATCCTTTGCAATCTTAATTAGCAAGATATATTAACACCTCATGTTGCCATAACCGACCTTAGCTCTTTATATATATTTACTTCACCATGGATTGATTAAATGATATCAATTCATCTTCCCTCTTCACTAAGAATCATTAGACGTCCTCTAGAAGCCTTGAAGAACAACAACTCTTCATAGTAAGATCAATCCTTAGCATCTTCAAAGTATAAGGCAAGAAACCTTTCTATATCACTCTTTAGAAATCCACACATGCTTATATAATTCATGTATATTCTATAAATTATGCATACTATTTTTATAGCATGTTTTCTTTACATATCCATATCTTTAAATGATGAACCAAGTATGATCTGTTTTCTAAAAGAAATGTCTATTTTTATAAACAAGGGTCTGTTTTCTAAAAGAAGGGTCTCTTTTAAAGAATGATTGTTTTATAAACAAGGGTCTGTTTTCTAAACAAGGATCTGTTTTCAAAAGAATGATCTATTTTTCAAAGTATGAAACGTTTTATAGAATCATTGTGAACAATGATGTATGAGAATCGACGGAATGGGAGAAGGGCTACTCAGGATGAGCTCTAGTAGTCTGATTCCAAAATATGTGCTGATGATTCTATTGGGACTGGACATCGGGGATGAGCTCTAGAAGATCTTACCCACACAGACAAGTGTCGAACCAGGTTGTGGGCTTTAAGGA
>NW_025919805.1:0-27112 GCF_907164915.1 Impatiens glandulifera | reverse complement strand
AGTCTTTATTTTATATACCCATGCTTTGCAATCTTAATTAGCAAGATATATTAACACCTCATGTTGCCATAACCGACCTTAGCTCTTTATATATATTTACTTCACCATGGATTGATTAAATGATATCAATTCATCTTCCCTCTTCACTAAGAATCATTAGACGTCCTCTAGAAGCCTTGAAGAACAACAACTCTTCATAGTAAGATCAATCCTTAGCATCTTCAAAGTATAAGGCAAGAAACCTTTCTATATCACTCTTTAGAAACCCACACATGCTTATATAATTCATGTATATTCTATAAATTATGCATACTATTTTTATAGCATATTTTCATTGCATATCCATATCTTTAAATGATGAACCAAGTATGATCTGTTTTCTAAAAGAAGGGTCTATTTTTATAAACAAGGGTCTGTTTTCTAAAAGAAGGGTCTCTTTTAAAGAATGATTGTTTTATAAACAAGGGTCTGTTTTCTAAACAAGGATCTATTTTCCAAAGTATGAAACGTTTTATGGAATCATTGTGAACAATGATGTATGAGAATCAACGGAATGGGAGAAGGGCTACTCAGGATGAGCTCTAGTAGTCTGATTCCAAAACATGTGCTGATGATTCTATTGGGACTGGACATCGGGGATGAGCTCTAAAAGATCTTACCCACACAGACAAGTGTCGAACCAGGTTGTGGGCTTTAAGGATAGACTTCGAAGAGTGCCTATCTAAATATGTGCTCAAATCGGATTCTTAACTTTCAGGATCAGCTTTGAATTGTAAAGGGCCAATATGTGCTCAAGATCTTACTGTATTTTCACAAATGATAATATACTTTACAAACCAGCATGTGGATCCAAAGAAGCTTTTAAAATATCTTTACTACAATCTATTTTATAACTTCCTGGGTCTTTAGACTCGATATGCTTGTGTGGTGTAGGTACACAGCCATAGTCTTTTTAGGACAAGTAAAGGGAGGCTTGGAGTGGGGCAAGGTGCAGGGATGTGTGTGAAAGGAGGGACCAAGGCAGAAGACCGAGCCCTTTGTTGGGTCTATTTTAAAAGTCCTTATTTTATAAGTAAAGGACCGTATCTTATTTTTATAAACCAAAATTTTATAGCACTCTTTTTATACTTAACAAACGCTTCCGCACATGTTTCTGTTTTTCCGCTTATGTATGTACGTTTTCAAACATTCCCTCACTCAGTCTTTGTAGATTAGGAGTGAGGGGTGTCACAATATCACTCCTTCCCAAGATATATTCTTGAAAAATGAATATCTTGACCAAATCCTAAAAAGCATTCAATTCGGGAATATTGACAAGATATCTCATAACGGACAAAAGAAGATAATAAATGCTTTGAAAACCGTTCAACTATTTAAAGAACCCCTCACCCACAAATCAAAATCACAAACATTCCTTGCATCTCTCTCTAGGCTAAAAACTCTTGCATACCACATCTTTCAAGATGAACCTACAAATTAGAAACTCTTTGGTCATCGACCTCGAATCCGCTCTATCTTCCAGAGAAAAAGACGTCATTTTCTATCCCCTGGTTCATTCCGGATTGCGGAAATTTCTTGAAGAATCAGATTCCATCCTAGATGAGGAGGTCACCGAATTCTTCAACAACGTTGTTGTAAGGGATGATGGGAGCATCACCACTTACATAGATTGTGAATTGTATCGGATCTTTGAAGATTCATTTGTGGAATTTTTCGATCTACCATCCGAAGGATTTACGGACTTTCCATTTCCCCTCATCCAACCAAATGAGGATTTTTCTTACATACTTGCTGGCACCCCAATTCCGGTCAACTGTCATGGCCGCAAATCCGATCTTGCTCCTCATTTTAAAATCTTCAATGATATCATTCAACGTTCTGTTGGGTCAAATTATTTTGACTAAGTGTTGAAATAATTTAACCACTGATATTTTGATGATTAAATAACTTATGAGTTTTTATACAGGTGTATTGAGACAATATGTTATAAGACTTGGATCTAATGAGGGTCATTAGACCGATTTTGGCTTTCATTGCATAGAATTAGACGTACAGTCTAACTCATCGGAGTTAGACGTGTAGTCTAATAGATGTAAAGAATTAGACGCAAGTCTAATGAATACACGGAATTAGACGTAAGTCTAATAGAATTATACGTACAGTCTAACTCATCTGAGTTAGACATGTAGTCTAATAGATGTAAAGAATTAGACGCAAGTCTAATAAATACACGGAATTAGACGTAAGTCTAATAGAATTAGACGTACAGTCTAACTCATCGGAGTTAGACGTGTAGTCTAATAGATGTAAAGAATTAGACGCAAGTCTAATGAATACACGGAATTAAACGTAATTCTAATATATTTGTAATTAGACGGGTAGTCTAATTGATATTCGGAATTAGACGTGCAGTCTAACTTAATAAAGTTAGACGTGTAGTCTAATAGAAAGTGAAAGTTAAACGTGCGTCTAACTCCTTCAGACAAGTTTGAGGTAGAACCGGAATTAGACGTGCAGTCTAACTCAGTGGAGTTAGACGTGCAGTCTAATGGTTATTGAATAATTAGACGTGTGGTCTAATTAATGAAAGTTAGACGTGCGTCTAACTCCTTCAGACAATTCTAAGGTAGAACCGGAATTAGACGTGCAGTCTAACTCAGTGGAGTTAGACGTGCAGTCTAATGGTTATTGAATAATTAGACGTGTGGTCTAATTAATGAAAGTTAGACGTGCGTCTAACTCCTTCAGACAAGTCTAAGGTAGAACCGGAATTAGACGTGCAGTCTAACTCCGTGGAGTTAGACGTGCAGTCTAATTGTTATTGAATAATTAGACGTGTGGTGTAATTAATAAAAGTTAGACGTGCGTCTAACTCCTTCAGACAAGTCTGAGGTAGAACCGGAATTAGACGTGCAGTCTAACTTAGTGGAGTTAGACGTGCAGTCTAATGGTTATTGTAATTAGACGCGAGTCTAATTCTATTAGACTAGGCGGTCTAATAGACGTTTTTCTATTAGAAGGAGATGACCTATTTCATTAGACTGATTTTCACAATCCGTCTAACTGAAATACGTCTAATGCTCAGTTTAAGCAGTACGCTTGAATCTAGCCTCTCACCTACCCACGTGCTATAGGTGTACCCTACTTCTGCTTCACTTTCTAGTGAAGATTAGTACAGCAGCTATACGCATCTAATCAAGGAATGCCACGTAAGAGAATTTTCCTCAAATTACTTGTTTTGCAGGTACATCTCTGATGGAATATTCGGCGTGCTACCAGTTCTGTACGGCCACGATCCTTGTGCTAAGAACCTGCTATTTACAATGGAAGCTTTCGAATGGAAGAGTGCCACGTATCATTCTTGAAGTTTCGAACGTTAGCTCCTGCTCAGTATTTAACCAATCATAAGGACAATGGACGAAGCACCGGTTACTTTCCAATCTTGCTTACTGAAACTACAGAGAATTCAAGCCTTTGAATAATGTGAAGCTTCTTTCTAATTGTATTGTGTATGAATCGAGAGAGAGAGCTAGAATCAAAACATCTTTAGCTGAGTGATATTCTTCATCTTGTAATTGAACAGAAAGTGTTATGTTCAATAGTGAGCTAAGTGTGTGTGTAAACTATATTCGATTCTAATCATTTTATAGTGAATCCTTCCGATGGTTGGAAGAAGGGGTGATGTAGGAGAGTTTCTCCGAACATCCATAAACAAACTGATGTGTTCTTCTTTTCTATCATTTTTTCATATTTCATCTTGTGCTTCAAACCCAAGTAAACAATTCCGCCTTGAATCTGTTTCAAGTGTTTACACAAGTTTGCGTAGAATAGAAAGCAAATTAAATCCCTAATAGGATTTCTTTCAAACTGTTTTTCATAAGCCTCCATCCTTAGCTAGACCCCCGTCTCTATCGATAAAGCCGATCCTATCAATTGGTATTAGAGCCTTGTTTCTATTCTCAAGCCTTTCCTGAAATATGTCGAACATACCCAAACACGCCAGTGCTACAACCATTCCAACCTTCTCTCGTGAAAACTACATTGTTTGGAAGAAAAGAGTTTGTGCTCATCTCTCTTCTCTTCATGATGACATGTGGAGCGTTGTCACAGAAGGTCCTATCAAGATTGATAAGGAGAAGGTCGACTGGACCGCTGATGAAAAGAGGCAGAATAACCTCAACAACATGGCTCTTGATGTTCTGTACAGATCTCTTGATGACAATATATTCAACTACATCATCGAATGTGACACTACCAAAGAAGTCTGAGATAGACTCACTCAACTGTGTGAGGGAAACGAGCAAACCAAAGAAAACAAGATCATGGTTGCTACTCAACAGTTCGACAGCTTCAAAATGCGTCCTAGTGAAACAATGAACGATTTCGACACCAGATTTAGCAAGATCGTCTCCTCTCTGTCCATTCTAGGCAAGACATATAGCAACCAGGAGCTTGCTATCAAGGTCATGCGTGCTCTTCCAAGAGAATGGGACATAAAGACTATGGCGATTAGAGAATCCAAAGATCTTAACAAGATCTTTCTCTTTGATCTTTTTGCTGACCTGAAAGCCTATGAGTTCGAGTTGAACTGTATGATGGAAGAAGATCAACCCACGTCCATTAACATTGCCAAGGCGCTGGTGACTGCTGAAGATCCACCAACCGCTCCGGACGTGAAGATGGAAGCTCAGCAGCTGAGCAGCGATGTCATGTCTCTCTTTGTGAAGAAGTTTGGCGACTTCATAAAGAAGAGCAACTCTAACTCAAACTCTTCAAATTCTAATGATAATAGAAAATCTAAAGCTAATGTTACTTGTTTTAATGGTGGTATTAAAGGTCATTATGCATCGGAATGCCGGAAGCCAAAGCGTGAAGACGCCAAGGATAATGGAAAAGAGTTGAAGGCTCTTATGGCTGGTGACAGAAAGAACAGAGGAAGAAGTCGTGGTTCGTACTTCTCATCCAGTGAAAGTGATGAAGAAGACGTGGCTTGCTTCATGGCCAGAGAAGATGAAGAAGGAACTCAGGAGATTGAGGTATTTGATTTTTCTTCCGAAAGGTTTTCAAGGGAACAACCGGTAGCTGCACTAGATGATATGGTCATCGAGTACAGGAAGCTAGCAGAATCTCTAAATGAAACTAAATCTTCACCAGATTTAAATAAACCAAATCTTTCTAAAGAGGAAGAGTCAAATGATTCTGAAAAGAAGATTGAAGAGATCTCATCAGAGAATGAGATACTCAAGGTACAGATTAAAAATCTTTCATCTGAAAACAAAAGGCTTAACTATGTTGTCAATGCATGGACAAGATCTGGTGATGCTGTCAAATATCAGATCAGCATGTTGAAACCTGCTAGATCTAGATCCGGATTGGGATTTGACAGCAATAATCCTAATCTGTCATGCAAAAAGTCAAAACCAAATGAAAAACTTAAGCCAATAAGTTTTGTCAAAGGAAGTATGACTGACATTGAATCTGATCCTATTCATGAAGAAGTTGCTTTCAAAAATGAAATAGTTTATGTTTCACCAGCTGTTAGCTGGCTTAAGAATAAGCTAGAAAAAGCTAATAAGTCTGGTAATTTAAAACCTGACTTTAAGTCAAGGAGTTTTAAAAGAAAATCTTCTTCAAAAGTGAAAGGATCAGTGGCTAGTAGAAGTCATCTGCTAAGTCAAAATCTTATGCATTAATCACAACACAAAATGGGAAATCCATTAGAATAACTCAAATATGGATTCCTAAGGGACTAATTGATCGAGGACCCAACTAAGTATGGGTACCAATGTTTATAAATAGTTTATTTTGTAGGTGATGCAGGAGGAAAGCAGGAAGGAAGCTAGAAGAGTACTCCTCTGAGTACACATCTTGGAAGATCAACAATGGCACTTGCAATTCTGGAAGAATAAATGTTTTTATTTGTTAAAAATGTTTTTGGTCTTTAGACCACAAAAATTGTTTATTAAACCTTAAATGTCCATATTCATAATGAGAGGGAAAAATTACTTTGGAAGTAAAGATACTCTAGACGAATATCCTTAATCCGTCTAATTAGACAAGGGTGTCTAAAAGAAACAGTATGTACTTAGACGTATTTTTGCTTATAATCCATACATCTAAGTCTATATGTTGAGGTGTTATACCTACGTAATTAGACGGACACGTCTAATAGACGTTAGACGTTTTTACGTCATGAGCAAAAGGATGCTCACGTCTAATAAACACAAGTCTAACACATGGTGTTTATGCGGAATTAGACGTGCACGTCTAATAAACATTAGACAGATTTTAATAAACACGGAATTAGACGTATGCGTCTAATAGACTCATCCGTCTAATAGACGTTGTATAATATGGATTTGTGGAGTAAGAAAAACGTCTAACTACGTGCCAATTAGACTGATCAAGAACAAATGTCCCACGTTGAGAGTTATCTGCTTTTCCCGCTCAAAACATCAAACAGTCATCTCTTAATAACATGAAGACACGTGTCTATCAAGTTAGAGAAAATGACTAATATACCCTCATTTTTAATGATTATTTCTTGAAAAAGGACATCTAATATTTATTAATGGGCCATACCCCTAGAATAGACGTTATTCTGTATTTCCCTCTTTCATCTATATAAGGACATTTCTGCATGAATTTGAAAGCTTCCAATCTCTCGAAATCTCTAAGAACCCTAGCTTTCTTTGCAGTTCTCTCACTAAATTTCTCTGAAATCTCGTGTCGATTCATATTCTCTCAAAAATGGTGAAGAAAATCACTCTCGGTCACTGTACTTTGCAGGTGGACTTTCCATCGGTGTATTCGTTTGATCAACCAGAGGTGGTGAAGATGTTCCAAACCTTAGAATATTCTGGGTTAAGGAAGTATCTGGGTGGACCGTTCATCTTCTACGAAGACGAAGTTCGCGAGTTCTTCAAAACGGCAACTATGGTGGATGATTCCATCGTAGCAAATGTCAACAGAACGAATATTTCTATTGACGAAGCAGTCTATGCGGAGTTGTTTGAACTTCCGATGGAGGGTCATCTTTTCGACTTGGTTCTCTCTTCAGAAATCATGGAGGAGATGAAGACAACTTTCTCTGCAGACGGTTCAAAAATCCATGTGAATGGATACAAGAAGGTATTCAAACCGCAATTCATTCTTCTGAACGACGTGGTGGCGAAGGCGCTTCAAGGGAAGGCTGGTTCCTTCAATCTCTATAGTCAAGACCGTTTTGACTATATGTTTGCAATCTCAAAAGGGATCCAGGTAAACTGGGCGCATACCCTTTTTCAGAATTTGTGTTATTCTATCAGTCATACAACAAAGAAAGTATTACATATGCGGCTCAACTGAGCCACTTGTGGAAGCATTTGGGGGTTCCCGTTGGTGAACCGGTGCAAATCAATTCTCCACGAGTTTTTACTGCTCTTAGAGTGGCTAGTACACTGACGAGGTTGAAGAACAACCTTGAATCTGCATCTGGTGCTTCCAGCTTCCAGACCGGTGGAAAACCTTCCACCCGATCCAAGCCTTCTGCTTCTGTTATGTCAACAGGGGCAAAGAGAACCAAAACAGTGAACGAATCGGAGGCCAGTTCCTCCAGTCTGAAAAGTCCAAACCAGAAGGATTCTGAATCTGTTGATTCAAGGTTGAAGCAAGGTCCAGGCGTACTTGCTGCAACTCCAATGTCATCACTATCCACTCCCTCAACCTTTTTGAGGAAACCTTCAAAGTCTTGTGCCTCAAAGGAGAAGAAGACAAGGGAGCCCCGAGTGTCTAAATCTGCAAAGGTGAAGTGTTCTAAATCTTTGGCCGCTGTGCCTAAATTTGATATTCCCGTAGTGGAACAAGCTGAATCTGTATTCTCTCCTTTGAGAGAATCTGCTAAAGGGCCTGCTGTTGAGTCAGCCGGTCCAAATGATGAAATTGTTGATAGGGTTGAGTCTCCTGTTGTTCAAACTGATCTTGTAGCCGCCTGTGCTACAAAGTCATCGCAACTAGAACAAAGTGTTGTTCTTACCCTTGTGGCTGGTGAACCCATTATTCCTGTTCCTAAAGATTCCTTGGTCGAGATCTCACACTGCAAGCCGCTGATTGAAAAGGTAAAAAACACAATATCTGGATGGGCAGCAAAAAAACTTTCTTATGTAAGGAGGATCGAACTTATCAAAACTGTGGTTATGGGCATAGTTGGCTATTGGGCGCAACAAATGGTCATTCCGAAGAAGGTAATGAAGGAACTCGACACGCTGTTGAGAAACTTTATTTGGGGTAGTAGTGGAAGAGGAGGAAAGAAAGTCAAATGGACCGCTCTCTGCAAACCGAAGGACGAGGGAGGCATCGACTTGAAGAACTGTATCGAGTGGAACATATCTCTAACCTTTAAGCATCTGTGGGCTTTGGAGCGCAATCAGGAGTCACTATGGATCAAATGGGTGCATACGAGGTTTATGAAACACGAAACCAGCATCTTGACCTGCAAAATTCACGAAGGTATGAGCTGGTCTCTAAAAAAGATTCTTAAACTAAGAAGCGATATTGCAGATCTTTATGACATCTGACTAGGGGACGGGAAAGGCACTCTATTCTGGCATGACCCTTGGTTTGAAAATCATCCTATCATCGACAAGGAGGAGTTTCAAAATACTCGTATCAGAAGGGACTGTGCAAAAGCGAAAATCAGAGACATCAAAGACGGGAATTGGAACTTGCTCTTGAGAAGAATTCCAGAAGGAAAGAGGATACTTGATCATATAAGTATCATACAACTACACGACAGACCGAATATTCATGAATGGAAAGCTGAGGACAATGGGAAGCTGGTATTGAAGAAAATATGGGAGGTAATCCGGGAAAAAGCGCAGAAAGTATAATGGGCTCCTCTTGTATGGTCAACGAAGATTATCCCTCGACACCAGTTCATTCTATGGCTCGCCTTCTGGGAAAGACTCAGCACTCGTGATCGAATCAGTAAGTATATGAGCATCCTGGACGCGAGCTGTCTTCTATGCATAGGAAATGAAGAAACCATAGATCACCTATTCGGGAGTTGCTGTATTGCTTTGGAGCTTTGGGACAGATTCTATAAAAGCCTGGAGCTGACCAGTTTCCCGAGCGAATGGAATGAAATCAAAGAAGCAGCACTACTCAAAGCCAAGGGAAATAGATTTGCAACAAGCGTGTTCAAGTGTGGCTTTGGAGTAGTGGTGTATAACATTTGGCAAGAACGGAATGCAAGGGTATATGACAGAACCCGCAGGAGCATTGACGAGTTATGGAAAGATATTGTATCGGATTGCAGCGCCCTCGCGGGAACGTGGAGAAGAATTCCAAGCACGGAGCAGAACTGGAATATCTGCAGGAACTGGAATTTACCGTTTTTTTAAACTCACTAGAATTGAAAGCATTGTAAACAAATAATTCATTTACGTTTTTAGCTTTTTAGCTTTTATTCAGAATGTTACGACTTCAAAATCATTCTAGGCCTGTCTAGAATGATCTCTTAAACTCGTGGTTTTTTTCCCGTTTTTGGGAATTTTTAATGAAATGACGCTAAGTCGTTTTTCCCAAAAAAAGATTCCTTGGTGGCCGGGAAAGTTGTTCGTATGGAGCTTCCTACTGAGCTTTGTAAGAAACCACAATTTGCTTTCGAACTGTTGTGCTCCAGAAAAGGGACACGTGGAATTGTGATTGGTGAACCAAGACCCGCTCCAAAACCCGTAGAGGTTGTTGGAAAAGGAAAATCCATTGTAATTCAAGCTCCTGAGAAGGTATCTGAGGCAACAGGTATCGTTGACCTTATTTTGGATCAAGTTAAAGTTCTTACTGCTGAGAAATTGGAAATTTATGAGTCCTGGTCCATGGAGAGGCTGTCCTCCAAGTACAACGACTCTCTGTCAAACGTTGCCATAGCAAAAGAATGGAAGAAGAGGGTGGAAAACGAGAAGAAAGTCTTGAAATGGGCAAGAACTTCAGATGTTGGTGAGGCTCTAAAGAAAAGAGAACTGGTGGAAGCTTGCATTCTTGGAAAAGCTCTTTTTCCAATTTTTGAAGCCATGAAAGCTAACTTCAATCCTGATGTGAAAGGAGCTGATGTTGAAGTAAAGGTATTGAAGAAGTTGAATGATATCCTGGACAGCTATGTCTCTGCTACTTCTAGACACATTCATGTCGCTGATTGCTCTGGCGCAGAACCTCTCAATGAAGAAGAAGTTATGGATATTCAAGATGCTGATAATGATGTTGATGAGCTAGATGTTGCTCTCCTAATCGAATTCGGGAATCTTTCTACCGAAGAGAGACGCATTCTAGATCAACCCTTCCATGAACGTCCGAATGAAGAAGAAGAAAATGTGAATGTTCAAGAGCCTGAACAAGCTCTTGAGATAAATGAAGAAGAAGTCATCATAGAAGATGTGACTAAGGAGGCTTTTAAAGCTCCTATTGAAGAAAATGTGATTTTAACCCCTGTTGCAAGAACAGAGGGTGTTCAAGAGAAATTGGCCGAGGATACTCAGCCAGAAACTGCCAGAACTGAGGGGAAACCCTCCAAAGAGAAAGACGATGAAGAAGAAAGTTCCTCATCTGAGGAGGAATAAGTTCAGCAAGCAACTTTTGTGAAGCCTCATTTATTTCCCGACGCCGTTGTGGGAAGTGTTCACGAAAACATCAACATTCCTCGTCACTACTTTGGAAATCTGCTTGAGAGATTTGAGAGGGCTGAAAAAGAAATTAAAGAAGAAGAACGAGACAAAGCTGCTAAGAATACCGAATTGAATCAGCCGAAGCAATCCTTGTAGGTTCATACAAACTTTGAGCCTATTCAAAGTATGGCAGCAGAATCTGAAGAAGTTTCGTCCCATGAAGAGTCATCTGTCGGAGGAAACAAAGTGCTAAGATCTATGAGGTATATGATTTCATCGATTCATAAGAGCATGTCTCAGACAATGAACTCAAGGGTAGAAGAAAGGGAGAGATTTTGCAATATTTTCAAGGTCCTCACTGAGCTGGATAACACTTTGAAGAAGAACACATATGAAACCCATATCGCAAATGTAAACTTTTCAAAGTTTGAAAAGGATCTCTTCAACCGTCAAAGTGAGTTATTGGACATTGAAAGGCAATTCAATGATGAACGCCACAAGGAAACTATGGAAGAATTCAGTATGGTGAAGAATCAGATGGTGGAAATCCAGGGTTGCATGAGTAGAAATGATAATGAACGCCAAGAATTTGCTGATTCCATTGCTAGAAGGTTTCAAGCGAAGGAGGATGCAAAGGTCAATGCTGAAGGTGTTCAACCTCGACTAGTTCAAGGAGAGTCAAGCAAAAAAATTATGGAGTCTCAACTGGCACAAGATCCAGGCGAGCCCCAACCACTGATGACAATCCTAGGACAACCAAGAGAGGTGTTGGTCGAAGCGGTGGTGAGCGTGGAGGTCGAAGTGGTGGTGGTCGGAGTAGGCTATCCAATTTCGATCAAGGTGGAAGTACCAGTGGTGGTGAACGCAGTGGAAGATCAAATGCAGGCGATCGTGGTGGTCGCGGCTATCCTCCTTTCTTCAACATGCTTCCTGGGCAAGAGATGACTCCAACCGATCCTCGAGTTAAAAGGGAAGAACAATGATTTCTCTTCTTTTAACTTATATAACTCTTATGAACAATTGTCTTTGATGGTTTCTCGAATATTGGTTTTTGGATGAATGATGTAAGTGAACAAAGTTTTTGTTTGTTTATATGGTGAATGCATGCTTCAAAATATATATGCAGGTTTGCAATTTCTTCATCAAAAAGGGGGAAATTGTTGGGTCAAATTATTTTGACTAAGTGTTGAAATAATTTAACCACTGATATTTTGATGATGAAATAACTTATGAGTTTTGATACAGGTGTATTGAGACAATATGTTATAAGACTTAGATCTAATGAGGGTCATTAGACCGATTTTGGCTTTTATTGCATAGAATTAGACGTACAGTCTAAGTCATCGGAGTTAGACGTGTAGTCTAATAGATGTAAAGAATTAGACGCAAGTCTAATGAATACACGGAATTAGACGTAAGTCTAATAGAATTAGACGTACAGTCTAACTCATCGGAGTTAGACGTGTAGTCTAATAGATGTAAAGAATTAGACGCAAGTCTAATGAATACACGGAATTAGACGTAAGTCTAATAGAATTAGACGTACAGTCTAACTCATCGGAGTTAGACGTGTAGTCTAATAGATGTAAAGAATTAGACGCAAGTCTAATGAATACACAGAATTAGACGTAAGTCTAATATATTTGTAATTAGACGGGTAGTCTAATTGATATTCGGAATTAGACGTGCAGTCTAACTTAATAAAGTTAGACGTGAAGTCTAATAAAAGTAAAAGTTACACATGTGTCTAACTCCTTCAGACAAGTCTGAGGTAGAACCGGAATTAGACGTGTAGTCTAACTCAGTGGAGTTAGACGTGCAGTCTAATGGTTATTGAATAATTAGACGTGTGGTCTAATTAATGAAAATTAGACGTGCGTCTAACTCCTTTCGACAAGTCTGAGGTAGAACCAGAATTAGACGTGCAGTCTAACACAGTGGATTTAGACGTGCAGTCTAATGGTTATTGAATAATTAGACGTGTGGTCTAATTAATGAAAGTTAGACGTGCGTCTAACTCCTTCAGACAAGTCTGAGGTAGAACCGGAATTAGACGTGCAGTCTAACTTAGTGGAGTTAGACGTGCAGTCTAATGGTTATTGAATAATTAGACGTGTGGTCTAATTAATGAAAGTTAGACGTGCGTCTTACTCCTTCAGACAAGTCTGAGGTAGAACCGGAATTAGACGTGCAGTCTAACTCAGTGGAGTTAGACGTGCAGTCTAATGGTTATTGTAATTAGACGCGAGTCTAATTCTATTATACCAGGCGGTCTAATAGACGATTTTCTATTAGAAGGAGATGACCTATTTCATTAAACTGATTTTCACAATCCGTCTAACAGAAATACGTCTAATGATCAGTTTAAGCAGTACGCTTGAATCTAGCATCTCACTTACCCACGTGCTATAGTTGTACCCTACTTCTGCTCCACTTTCTAGTGAAGATTAGTACAGCAGCTATACGCATCCAATCAAGTAATTCCACGTAAGAGAATTTTCCTCAAATTACTTGTTTTGCAGGTACATCTCTGATGGAATATTCGGCGCACTACCAGTTCTGTACGGCCACGATCCTTGTGCTCAGAACCTGCTGTGTACAATGGAGGCTTTCCAATGGAAGAGTTCCACGTATCATTCTTGAAGTTTCGATTGTTAGCTCCTGCTCAATATTTAACCAATCCTAAGGACAACGGACGAAGCACCGGTTACTTGCCAATCTTGCTTACTGAAACTACAGAGAATTCAAGCTTTTGAATATTGTGAAGCTTCTTTCTAATTGTACTGTGTGTGAATCGAGAGAGAGAGCTAGAATCAAAACACCTTTAGCTGAGTGATATTCTTCATCTTGTAATTGAACAGAAAGTGTTATGTTCAATAGTGAGCTAAGTGTGTGTGTAAACTGTATTTGATTCTAATCATTTTATAGTGAATCCTTCCGGTGGTTGGAAGAAGGGGTGACGTAGGAGAGTTTCTCTGAACATCCATAAAAAAACTGTTGTGTTCTTCTTTTCTGTCATCTTGTCATATTTCATCTTGTTCTTCAAACCCAAGTAAACAATTCCGCCTTGAATCCGTTTCAAGTGTTTACACAAGTTTGCGTAGAATAGAAAGCGAATTAAATCCCTAACAGGATTTCTTTCAAACTGTTTTTCATAAGACTTCATCCTTAGCCAGACCCCCGTCTCTATCAATAAAGCTGATCCTATCACGTTCCATTCTAGGAAATATGACGAACAAAAACTACACTAGGCAAGTCTATGAAATGATAATCGCAATAACACAAGACACACCCATCAATTGGGCTTCCCTCATCTTCAACCAGTTTAAGATGCTGATTCGATCTCCTAGAAGAAGAATCGACATTGCTCCTCAGATTAGCCGATATGTTCGCTCAATCATCCCAAATCTCGGACCTGGAACCCCACTGAGTCCGACCAACATTCTAACCGAAGAAACGTTGGAAAATTGGATTCAAAGAATAGAGTCAAGGACCAGTATAATAGTGGAAAGTTGGATTGAAAGAATGGGACCTATGGTCTAAACTTTTTAATCTTTTGCACTTGTAGTTTCTGAACAATCCGGTCATTTTGTTGTACGACCGATTGTTATATCTATTTAAATTCAACCGCTCATTTCAAAAGATTCGGTTAACTTCAAAATTTCGGTCAAATCTCATTTAACTTCAAAAATCTCGGTTAACTTATCAATTTCGGTGAACTTTAAAAAAATCGATTAATCTCAAACATATCTCGGTTGAATTATATATCTCGGTCAAGTCAAAAGGATATTCACATTAATGTTTAAAATGGTTAACTCAAAAGATTCGGTTAACTTATCAATTTCGGTGAACTTCAAAAAAAATTGATTAATCACAAAGATATCTTGGTTGAATTCTCAATCTCGGTCAACTCAAAAGGATATTCACATTAACATTTAAAATGGTTAACTCAAAATATTCGGTTAACTTATCAATTTCGGTGAACTTCAAAAAAAATCGATTAATCTCAAACATATCTCGATTGAATTCTCAATCTCGGTCAACTCTAAAGGATATTCACATTAACGTTTAAAATGGTTAACTCAAAAGATTCGGTTATCTTATCAATTTCGGTGAACTTCAAATAAATTCGATTAATCTCAAACATATCTCAGTTGAATTCTCAATCTCGGTCAACCAAAAGGATATTCACATTAACGTTTAAAATGGTTAACGGAAAAGATTCGGTTAACTTATCAATTTCGGTGAACTTCAAAAATTTCGGTTAACTTATCAAACATTTCGGTGCATCTTAGATAACTCGTCTCACTCCACGTAAAAGTTTAAAATAGACCGCAGTTACCTCCCATAGTTTAGCATCCTTAGTTTACGGCTCATTTTATTACCGCCCATAGTTTACCGCCAAACAGTTACCGCAGTAACTTTTGGAGGGAAACTTTGGTGTCAATTCCCAGAAGAACGTGACGGTTCAGTTATGTAATCGTCACAAACCGCTCCATATATATAGGCATGCTTGCTCATTATTTTATCCATGCTTACTCTCTCTCTCTCTATTGCATTCTAACTGCTCTTGCCTTCATAGCCCTTCTTTAAATCTCAAATATGGGACGTGATAGTGCACTTTTCGTTCATATCGTGCAAGTGGATTTCAAGGACATCAACAACAATGGAACTGTAGAAATTAAGAGGATGATGGATCAAATCAAATACTCTGGTCTGGAATCCTTCCTGGATGGACCGTTCTGGGTCTGTCAGGAGGAACTTAAAGAGTTATTTGAGAACGCAAGTCTGAAGAATAGGGTTATTTCTTCAAAAGTTTCTAGCACCTAGTTCCAGCTATCGGAGGAAACGTTTGTCGCAGCTCTTCGTCTGTCCACTAAGGGGCGTGATTTTTCGATAAACAAACCGGAAGAAGAGTCTGTGGAGATTCAAAAAATAATCTCCAATACGGATGAACTAGTGGAGTTCACCAGAAAGAAAATCCTATTGAAGTTCGAATATCGGTGGCTATGCGACATCGTTTCCAAATCCATTCAAGGGAAATGAGGTAATTTTGATAACCTGACTCAGCCCAAATTTTAGATGATGGTCGGCATTATTCGTGGAAATAAAATTGACTAGGCCGGTGTATTATTTGAGAACTTATGTGAAATGGTGGCCGGAAAAAAGGACCGGTCTCTGGGCTACGCCATGCAGATCGGTAAGATACTGCAACATCTTCAGATCCCAACCGGATCAGGTATTTATCTCCTCAACTCCAAAATTGTAAATGCCGTAAATATCAGGAAAACCCTGGTTAGAGCCGCAAAGGCACCAAAAGAGAAGGCACCAAAAGAAAGTGAACCGATACCGAAAGAAACCAAGCAAAAAAGAAAAGAAAGAAAAGAAGTCGGTGGCTGATAAATCAGTCGGTCAGTCAACCGATACCGAAAGAACACCTTCCGCGATAACCTCTCGATCGGCCAACCTCGCAGCCTCTCCTAGACCCAATCCAGTTGAGGAGATTCATATTCCCAATCTATTTGAGGAGGTGCCTATTCCTAATCCAGCTAACGATTAGCAAATTCACGCCGAACTTGGTCAAAACCCGGAAGTTCCACCTACTCCGGAGGAATCAGTGTAACCTGCAATAATCCTGAGGTAAGTAATCCTAATCCAGCTACTACCTCATTACCCATAAATACAGATATTCCACATGTTGGGCATGCGGCTTTAAAGGTCCAACAGAGAACATCATATATTATTAATATTATTGTAGAAGATGTCAATCGGTTGGTTGAAACCGATGTGACAAGTAACTGAAATGAGACCGGTCAGATAGCTAAAACTGACATGGAAGAAAATGTTTAGATAGCCGATGAGACAGCTAAAAGAAATACTGAAGAAGCCGACGAGACGCCTAAATAAAATTCAGAAGAAAGACTGGGTGAACACTCTCCAGCACATGAGAGTATCCATACCGGTAGAAATCCAACCGGTCTAGTTGGTGAAGAAAACCTCTCAACCTGATATGATCAAGATCAAAATCAGGGGGAGACGGTCAACGATACATTCCTTTCAGAAATATAGATTCCAAACTTCAAGATGACAAATGAAAATGCCGATGAAATCTTTAATGGTATTCTCAAAATGGTTGCCGAAAAAGCTCAGGATCTATCAATCTCGTTCTACGAATGGTCGAGACTGAGGACCGAAACATTATTCGATAACATGCTCCCGGATAGTTCTGACGTCGACAGGTGGTCCAAGTTAATATACTTGGAAAGAACAGTAATCGAGCTTGCCAAAACATCATCAGTACTGTTGGTCATGGCAAGAGAGAGCTTGGTAGAAACCAACGCAAAACTGAAGGTACTCACTTCGACAATGGAAACTGCCTATCAGAATCATATGGTGAATGATGGGGTAACCGGGGTAGATAAGAACGTGCAGGATGTCCTGGACTCAGTTGTAGTAAGACTTCAAGTCGACATAAAGCGGATGGAGGAAGAATTAGAGAGGCATGTGGCAATGTACTCCACTCTGGCTGGAGAGGCTGACCGACATGGGAAACAGCCTGTACAAACAAATTTTGAGGTCGGTCAATCATCCAGACCGGCAGGAGATGAAATTGAAGAAAACCAATAAGAATCCTTCTGCGTCCCAAGAAAAAGATGGAGCGGGTAAGTTTCCAGCTGGTAATTCTCCTAACACTTCAAAACAGACCGGCCCCTCTCTCTCATTATCAGTTCACTCTAGGTCTCCGGTATAAAATCAAGTTGTTTTTCTCCCAAATGAATTGAAGGCGTTCATTTAAAAAATGGTCCAGGATTCCATAGCCTTGTGGCAGGCATCCCTGGATGATAAAGCTAACTTGTGGCAGGCATCATTCGAGGCTCGAGCTTCCTCGACCGACTCGAAAATAAAAAGTTGAAAGGGCCACGTCTCAAATACTTGAGATGATTCAACCCATGTCGGTCCAACTAGATGAGTTGGCAAGAGTCAAAGTCGTTTACAACACCGAACAAATCATGAAAGATGAAGAAACAGTCATAAAGATTATGGCCGATGAGGAAGAAAAGGTTCGACTAGAAAAGGAAACCGTATTTATTGATGCATAGTTAGCCCAAAAAATGCAAGACGGGGAAGATAATCCCAAAGTAGTTGTGCACGCAAATGCTGATACGGCTAGAAATCTCCAGCAACAAGATATCCTAGTCTGGGCAAATGAAGAAAGGAATTAGACATCCACTCTGATTGCCAAAAACACAAGGGGTCAGACAAATAAACGAAAAAGGGCACAAGTATCAAGAGTTCTAGCCCTCACTAAACACGCCGGTATTCAGACGAATGCAAATCCTTTCAAATATCCAACCGCTAAAGAAGAAGAAGAGGAAGATGCTGCACCTTAAAATCCAAGAAGACGTCGGGCGGCAATCTCAAACATACCGATCTCACCAGCTCCAATACAATCTGTACGCTCCAGCGCTCGGTCAGATCAAGGAACTAGAGAAGACGCGGTTGAAAAATTCATGCAAAGTCACTGATCCTCACCACTTCAAGCCCATGCTCAACCAATAAGACATCAAGGGTCAGTTGGATTCTCATGTCAATTAGGTGACAATTTCGACGACCCAACCGTTCCGAGAACGGGTTTCGTATATAGATGGGTTCACCACATGATCAACAAACCGGAGAAAATGGACGAATGAATTCTTAAGGCTTTCCATTTTAAATATATATATATATATATATATTGTTGGGTCAAATTATTTTGACTAAGTGTTGAAATAGTTTAACTATTGGAATTTTGATGATGAAATGATGAATGGATTATATATGCGTCTAATTGTTTTTGATACAGGTGTATTGAAATCATATTTCATTAGACTTGTAATTAGACGTGTAGTCTAACTCATGGAGTTAGACGTGCAGTCTAATAGACTCGTAATTAGACGTGCAGACTAACTCGTGGAGTTAGACGTGCAGTCTAATAGACTTGTAATTAGACATGCAGGCTAACTCGTGGAGTTAGACGTGTAGTCTAATGGACTCGTAATTAGACGTGCAGTCTAATTCGTGGAGTTAGACGTGCTGTCTACCTCGTGAAGTTAGACGTACAGTCTAATAGACTCGTAATTAGATGTGCAGTCTAACTCGTGGAGTTAGATGTGCAGTCTAATAAACTCGTAATTAGAAGTGCAGTCTAACTCGTGGAGTTAGATGTGCAGTATAATAAATCCGTAATTAGACTTGCTGTCTAACTCATGGAGTTAGACGTGCAGTCTAATGGACTCTAATTAGACGTGTAGTCTAATGAATCCGAAATTAGACTTATAGTCTAACTCATGGTGTTAGACGTGCAGTCTAATGTATTGTGAAAGTCAGACATGTAGTCTAACTCCTTCAGACTAATCTGAAGTAGAACCGTAATTAGACATGCAGTCTAACTCATGGAGTTATACATGCAGTCTAATAGAAAGAGAAAGTTAGACGTGCAGTCTAACTAGTGAATGTTAAATGTGTAGTCAAACTGGTGAAAGTTAGACGTGTAGTCTAACTCCTTCAGATTAGTCTGAAGTGATTGTAATTAGACGTAAGTCTAATTCCGTTAGACCAGGTGGTCTAATGGATTTTGTTATTAGACAGGGACGTTTGATTTCATTAGACAAGGTCGTCTAATTGAAATACGTCTAATGCCTTGCTTAAGCAATTGCTTAAAGCTAGCACCCGCCTACCCACGTGCTATAGTTATACGCTACTCTTGCTCCACTTTGTAGTGAAGATCAGTACGACAGCCCGATACAACCAATCAACCAATGATACGTATGCGAATACCTTTCCACTACTTATTTTGCAGGTAAATCTCTAAAGAATATTCGGCGCACTACCTATTGTGTACGGCCATGATCCTTATATTCAGAGTCTGTGGAGGCGTTCCAATGGAAGAGTGCCACGTTTCATTATGAAGATTCGACTGTTGGTTCCTGTGCCTTATTTAAAGATTCTAAAGGACAGCGGACAAATTAGAAGCACCTAGCAAGTCTGGCAATCTAAAACCAGACTCAAAGTCAAGGAGTTTTAAAAGAAAGTCTTCTTCAAAAGCTAAGGGATTAGTGGCTAGCAGAAAGTCGTCTGCTAATTCAAAATCATACGCATTAATTACAACGCAACATGGGAAATCCATTAGAATATGTCAAATATGGATTCCTAAGTGACTAATTGATCGAGGACCCAATTGAATATGGGTACAAAGTTTGTAAATACTTTGTTATGTAGGTGATGCAGGAGGACAGTAGGAAGGAAGCATGGAGAGTACTCTTTTGAGTATGCATTTCAGAGGATCAACAATGGCTGCTGCCATTTCAGTATGCAGTTTTTATGTGTTTTTGTGGTAAAATACTTTTGGTTCTAAGGATCTCAAAACATTTGGTTATTTATTTTTGTAATTGTACAAAATGAGAGGAAAAAATTACTCTGAAAGTAAAGATACTCTAAAGATGAATGACCTTAATTTGTCTATTAGACAAGGGTGTCTAAAGGAATTGGTTTGTACTTAGACGTATTTTTGCTCACAATCTATACATCTAAGTCTATTTGTCTTGGTTTAAAACCAACGTGGTTAGATGTACACGTCTAATAGACGTTAGATGTTTTTACGTCATGAGCAAGAGGATGCTCACGTCTAACCAAACACACGTCTAACACGTGATGTTTATGCGGAATTAGACGAACACGTCTAATAGACATTAGACGTATTCTTTACAACACGTAATTAGACATATGCGTCTAATGGACCCACACGTCTAATAGACATTTAGTTTTATAGATTTGTGTAGTAAGAAAAACGTCTAACTACGTGCCTTTTAGACTAATCAAGGACAGCTCTCCACGTGAGAAAATATTTGATTTTCCCGCTCAAACATTAAAACAATCATCTCATAATAACTTGAAGACACGTGTCTCTCATGTTAAAAGAGAATGACTGATATACCCTCATTATAATGATGACTCTTTGGAAAGGACGTCTAATTTTAAATGATGGGTCATACCCCTAGGAAAAATGACGGTTATCTTGCATAACTTCTCATGATCTATATAAGGATATCTTTGCATGAAATTGAAAGCTTTTTATCTCTCAAGACTTCTAAGAACCCTAGATTTCTTTGCCTTTCTCTCTCAAAAATTTGTGCTAATCTTGTGTCTGTTCATATTCCACTAAAAATGGTGAAGAAGAGAATCATGTTGGGTCATTGTACTTTGCAAGTGGATTTTCCGTCTGTCTACACTTTCGATCAGCCAGAAGTGGTAGATATGTTTAGAACCCTCGAGTATTCCGGTCTCGGAAAATATCTTGGCGGTCCTTTCATCTTTTACGAGAAGGAAGTTCGAGAGTTCTTTAAATCTGCAACAATGGTGGACGATCTCATCTTAGCAACGGTGAATGGAATAGAAATATCTTTCGATGAAGCCTTTTACGCGGAGTTCTTTGAACTTCCGTCGGAGGGTCATACCTTCAACAAGGATCTGTCACCGGAAGTAAGGAAAGAGATGACGAAAGTTTTATCTGTTGATGGCTCGGCGATTCATATAAATGGAAGTACAAAAGTCCTTAAACCATAGTTTATTTTTCTAAATGATGTGGTAGCAAAAGCGCTTGAGGGGAAGGGTGGTTCTTTCAACCTTTATAGTCAAGATCGATTTGACTATATGTGTGCCATTTTAAAGGGGATCCATGTAAACTGGGCCTCAACATTATTCAACAATCTCTGTTTTCCATCAACTAGGAGAACAAAGAAAGTATAACGTTCGCTGCTCAGCTAAGTCGTTTGTTGGAGCATTTGGGAGTTCCAATGGGTGAATCTCAACCAATCAACTCAAACAGGGTGTATACTGCGTTAACAGTTGCCAACACTCTGGTTAGAATGAAGAATCTTAAAGAATCACCTTCTGGTGCTTCTAGTCAACAGACATGTGGAAAATCGATTACTCGATCTAAATAGTCAGCCGCTTCCATCTTGTCAACGGGAGCAAAGAGATGCAAAATAGTGAACAAATCAGAAGCTAGTTCTACTAGCCTAAGGAGCTCTTCAAAGAAGGATTCTGAAACTGTTGATTCCAATATCAAGCAAGGTCTAGTTGAACTTTCCACCATTCTCATTTATCCCATGTCTCTGGCTGCCAGTCAGTTGCAGAGATCTTCAAGGTCATCTGTCCCAAAAGGTGACAAGTCAAAGGCGCCTCGCGCCTCTAAATCGATGAAGGCGTCATCGAAGGTAACCTCTTCTCTATCTCTAGCCAATGTGCTTAAATTTGATGTTCCTGTGATGGAACAGGATAAATCTGTTTTTATTCCTGAAAAGGAATCTGCTGTTGGGCCTGTTGTTGAGTCAGCTGGTCCAAATATTGAGAATATTGACAGGACTGAGTCTCCTGTTCAACAACCTGATCAAGTAGCCAATGGTGCTACAGAGTTTGCTTAACCAGAATAAGGTTCAGTTCTTACCCTTGTGGCTGGTGACAATGGTGAAAAGGAGTCCACTATTTCTATCAGAGAGCCTCCCTCCACCAATCATATTTCAAAAGATTCAATAGTAACCAGGAAGGTCACTCGAGGAGAGCTTCCTCCAGGACTCTTAAAGAAACCTGTATTTGCTTATGAATTGATGTGTTCCAGAAGGCAGTTGTGTGGAATAGTTTTTGGTGAACCCAGACCTTCTCCAAAACCTATTGAGGTTGTTGGAAAAGGGAAAAATATTAAAATTGAAGAAAGTGAAGATGTTTCTGAGGCAACATGCATTGTTGACCTCGTGATGAATCAAGTCAAGGCTATTGCTACTGAGAAAATGGAAATTTTTTATTCTTGAATCCAGAACAGATTATCTATCCAGTATGATGAGGTCATCACGGGTTCAGGAATAAGTACTTAATGGCGCAAGCTTGTAGAAGATGAAAAGAAGGTTCTTAAATGGGCTAAAACTCTGCAAGAGTCGGAAGCTCTTAAAAGAAAAGATCTTATCAAAGCTTGTCTGAGAGGAAGAGCTTTATTTCCCATCCTTGAAGCCAGAAAAACCAATTTTAACCCTATTGAGAAAGGTGCTGAAGTGGAAGTAAAAGTCTTAAAGAGATTAGATGAGATCATGGCTGACTATCTCTCTGTAGTCATTCGATACGTTAATGGAGCTAACTGCTCAGGAGTGAGATATTTTGGAATTTTCTCTTATGAAGACGAACCAATGGATGTCTCTGTTGATAATGCTGATATAGATGAGCAAGCTGCTACTCTTCTGATAGAATTTGGAAATCTTTCTGCAGAAGAAAGACGTTTAATGGATCAACCCGTTGTCGAGAAAAATAAGGAACCCGTTCAAGAGAATCAATTCTTAGAAGAAGAGGAAGAGATTATTCAAGAGCAAGAACAAGCTCTTGTAAATCAAGAAGAAGTTGTTGTTCAAGAACTGGTCCAAGCTCTTGAAACGCAAGAGGAAGAAGCTGTTGTGGAGATCGTTCAAACTCTAAATGAAAAAGAGGTTGTGATATTCCATGTTTTCATAACAGAGGAAGCTCAAGAAAAGGATGCTGAAGTCAGTCTGCTAGGGATTATCAGAACTAAGGGGGAACCCTCAAAAGACAAAGATGCAGAAGAAGAGTGTTCCTCGTCTGAGGGGGAACAAGATCAAAATGCTAGAACTGTCAAGCCTCTTCCATTTCCCGATATTATTGTTGGTAGTCTTCATGAAAATTTTCTTCATCCTCTCCACAGCAAGGGAAATCTGTATGATAGATTTCAAAGAGCAGAAAGGGAGCTGGAAGAAGAAGAGCGGAATAAAACTGGAAATGAGTCTGAGAATGGTGAACCCGAGAAATCCCTGCAGATTCATACCGAAGTTAATCCTATTCAGAGCATGGCAGCAGAATCACAAGATGATTCATCCAATGAAGGATCCTATGCAGATGGTACCAAGCTTCTGAAGTCAATGACATCTCTACTTTCTTCTCTTCAGACGAATGAGATAGCTATGGGATCACATGTAGTAAATATTTTGAAGACCCAGAAAGAGGACAGAAAAGAAGTTGCTGAATGTGTCAAAATCCTTAAAGAATTGGATAATACACTGAAAAAGCATCTCTTCAGTCGTCAATCGGAAATGATGAGTCTTGAAAGACAAATCAATCTTGATAATCATCGTGAGGTCATGGAATCAATGGAATTATACAAGAATCATCTTATTGAAATTCAAGGAAGCTTGAGAAGAACAGAAGGTGAAGGTTGGAGTATGCTGACTCCATTGCAAGAAAGTTTCAAGTGGAAGAAAATGCAAAAGCTGCTGCTGAAAGATAACAGACTCGTATCACTCAAGGTGAGCCCAGTAGAAGAGGTGACGGTGTATCAACCGGTAACAGATCTAAGAGTGCCCCCAACCAACCATGAAAATCCAAGGCCAACCAAAAGAGGAGGAGGTCGAAGTGGTGGTGATCGCGGAGGCCAAAGCAGTAGTGGTTGTCGTGGTGGGCAATATGGTAGTGATCGAGGAGGTCGCACGAGTGGCAGTGATTGTGGTGGGAGATCAAGTGGAAGCGGTCGTGGTGGTCATGCTCTTCCTCCGTTCCAAAACCTACTAACTGGTGAACGAATAAGCGGTGGAGGATTCAACTATCTAATCGATCCTCGAGTGAAAAGGGAAGAAAAATAATCTCCTTTCTCCTACTTTGTTAAGTTTTTAACTATGTTTCTTTGACTATGTTTGTGGAATATTGGTTTTTGAAAGTGGTTATATGTGATGGATGAACAAGTTTTACCCTGCATTTATATGATGAATGTTTAATATGATATCTATGCAAGGTTTCAATCTCATCATCAAAAAGGTGGAAATTGTTGGGTCAAATTATTTTGACCATGTGTTGAAATAGTTTGACTATTGGAATTTTGATGATGAAATGATAAATGGATTATATATGCGTCTAATTTTTTTTGATGCATGTGTATTGAAAAACAATTTCATTAGACTTAGTTCAAATGAGGTTCATTAGACCGATTTGGCATTAGATGCACAATGTTAGACGTGCAGTCTAACTAGTGAAATTAGACGTGAAGTCTAATTAAGCGGAGTTAGACATGCAGTCTAATTGAAGGAATTAGACGTGCAGTCTAACTCGTGGAGTTAGATGTGCAGTCTAATGAATTCGTAATTAGACGTGCAGTCTAACTCGTGGAGTTAGACGTGCAGTCTAATGGATTCGTAATTAGACGTGTAGTCTAACTTGTAGAGTTACACGTGCAGTCTAATGGATTCGGAATTAGACGTGCAGTCTAACTAGAGAAATTAGACGTGAAGTCTAATTAAGAGGAGTTAGACGTGCAGTCTAACTGAAGGAATTAGACGTGCAGTCTAATGGATTCGGAATTAGACGTGCAGTCTAACTCGTGTAGTTAGACGTGGAGTCTAATGAATCCGGAATTAGACGTGTAGTTTAACTTGTGGAGTTAGACGTGCAGTCTAATGGATTCAGAATTAGACATGCAGTCTAACTCGTGGATTTAGACGTACAGTCTAATGGATTCGGAATTAGACGTGCAGTCTAACTCGTGGAGTTAGACGTGCAGTCTAATAGAAAGAAAAAGTTAGACGTGCAGTCTAACTGGTGAAAGTTAGACGTGCAGTCTAACTCCTTCAGATTAGTCTGAAGTGATTGCAATTAGACGTAAGTCTAATCCCATTAGACCAGGTGGTCTAATGGATTTAGTTATTAGACGGGCAAGTTTGATTTCATTAGACGAGGTCGTCTAATTGAAATACGTCTAATGCTTTGCTGAAGTAGTTGCTTGAAGATAGCACCCGTCTACCCACGTGCTATGGTTGTACGCTACTCCTGCTCCACATTATAGTGAAGATCAGTACAACAGCCCTATGCATCCAATTAACTAATGACACATATGCGAATATCCTTCCCACTACTTGTTTTGCAGGTAAATCTCTAAGTAATATTCGGCGCACTACCTGCTATGTACGGCCACGATCCTTGTATTTAGAGTCTGTTGTGTACTATGGATGCGTTCCAATAGAAGAGTACCACGTATCATTCTAAAGAATCAACCATTGGTACCTGTGCATATTTAAAGATTCTTAAGGACAACGGACAATCGGTCGGTCGATCATATTGCTTACTGAAATTACTGAGAAATCAAGCCTTTGAATATTCATACTGTGAAGCAGCTTTCCTGATTGTAATGTGTGTTAATCAAGAGAGAGTTAGAATCAAAGCATCCTTTAGTTGAGTGATATTCTTCATCTTGTAAGTTGAATAGAGTGTGTTTTGTTCAATAGTGAGCTATTTGTGTTCAAACTGTATTTGATTCGAATCATATTATAGTGAATCCTTCCGGTGGTTGGAAGAAGGGGTGACGTAGGAGAGTTTGCTCCAAACATCCTTAAACAAATTGCTATGTTGTTCTTTTTTGTCATCTTCTCATTTTTCATCTTAAGCTTCAAACCTAAGTAAACATTCCGCACTTGATTCTATTTCAAGTGTTTACAAGGGTTTGCATAGAATAGAAAGTGAATTAAATCCCTAACAAGATTTCTTTCAAACCATTTTTCATAAGCCTTTATCAATCGTCAGACCCCCGTCTCTATTGATTAAGTCGATCCTATCAAAGCCAAAGCAAGATAAGAATAAGAAGGACAAGAAAGAGTCGAAGGCTCTAATGACGGTTGATAGCAAAACCAAGAGGGACCAAAGCGATTCAGGTGACTCATCATCCAACGATAGTGATGATGAAGTGGTCACTTTCTTCATGGCCAAAGAAGAAGTTGACTCTGAGATATTTGATTTCTCTTCTGAGGAATTAACAAGAGATGAACTAACTGTTGCACTCAATGACATGGTAAGTGAGTACAAGAAGTTTTTTGACTCTTGTAATAAAATGAGATTGAAATATAAAACTGATAAACCTTTTTCATCTCAAACTTCTGAACCAAAAGATCTTGAAAACAACGTGATCGAGTTCTCATCTAAGAATGAGAAACTCAAGGAAATGTTCAAACATTGTTTTCTGAAAACCAACGGTTGACATATGTGGTCAGTTCCTGGACAAGATCCGGAGATGCAGTCATACAGTAAATAAGTTTGTTAAGGCCTACCGAATGAAATCCGGTTTAGAATTTAACAATGCCATCACAGACAAGTCCTATGAAAAGTTAAACTCAGCAACAGACAAGTTTAAGCAAATAAACTTTGCATAGGGAGTTTAACTAATTAAGAGACTAATCCAAGCTGTAAGGACTTAACCTTAAAGGATGAGATCATTTATGTTACTCCAACTGTAAGCTGGCTTAAACCTATGAAGGAAGCAGTCAAAAAGTCTGGAAAATCAAAACCTGACAGGAAGTCAATGTATTTTAGACCAAAACCATCCTCTAAGGTTAACAGTTCAGTTGTTAGTAGGACGACATCTGCTAAGCCTAAATCATACGCATTAATTACAACACATGGGA
>NW_025919804.1:0-44397 GCF_907164915.1 Impatiens glandulifera | reverse complement strand
AGACGGAGTATTTTCTTGGCAAGGGCTAGTCCATTCATATGTGGACCACATATTCCGGTGTGTACTTCCTCTATGATCCTTCGTGCTTCGTGACTGTCAACATAGAGCATGTTTTGACCATCAAAAGATCGTGTATATAGCTTGTTATCTACCCAAGCATAATTAGTTGAATACTAGTGTAGGGTTCTTCGTAACTTAGCTCGAAAATAGAACATATATTCTCCATACTCGATGTATTTTTTAAGGATATCGAACCATGGGTTTGTGGGAACTTAAATGGAGGCTACCACTCCAATCTCAAAATTAGACTTCTATTCTTTCAGAATTTTCAGAGGTTTGACTTTTATTCAAACAGGGATTTGGGTCATAGCAGCTAGCGTAACCAAAGCATCGGCAAAGCGATTTTGGCTTCTTGGCGCGTGCACAAAAGACACGTGATCAAACTTGTCGATAAATTGAAGTAGGCAAGCATGATAGGGTTTAAGAATATCCCCTCGTACTTTCCATGTTCCGTTAACCAGGTTAGATTCGCCAACTACGTCTAGTTTAATTGCTTCTCGTTCATATGCGATTTTGAGACCTGAAAAGCATGCCTCAAACTCGACCTAATTATTGGTCATAGAATATTCTAACTTAATATAGATGTGATAACATGTCCTCTTGGGATCTAACAAGGGAATTCAAATTCTATAGTCATGCTTGGATGAAACTCCATCAAACATCAAAATCCTTTGTGTTGTCATCCGAAAAGTTGATTTCATAAGAGGGCTAGATAATGATGGGTTGATCTACGAGAAGTCTGCAATAACGCTTCCTTTAACAAATTTCTAAATCATATATGTAATATCGTATTCATAAATCATCATCATCCATTTAGCGAGTTTAGGCGACAACAGCGTTCACTGAAATAAATAATGGATTGGATCCAACCTAGATACCAGCTTGATAGTGTGGGCTTGCATATAGTGTCTTAGTTGTTTAGTGACCCATGCAAGTGCCCAACACACTTTTTTAGGTGTCGAATAGTTTAATTCACAAGAAATCATTCTCTTGCATAGATAGTAAACGAAGATTTCGAGTTTCTTCACATTTTCTTGAGCTAACAGACTACCCATAACTGAATCTATCACTATGAGGTAGAGAATTAAGGAGTACCGGGACTTGAAGGCATACGAACCGGTGCTGACTTTAGATAGTCTTTAATTTTGTAACATGCTTATTGACAAGTTTCATCGCACTTAAATTTTTGATCCCGTTTTAATAACTTGAAGAGGGGATCACAAGTGAGAGTCTGTTTGATATTGAACCGACTAATGAATTGAATTTTGTAGATGAAACCCCGATCTTGTTTTTCATTTCGAGGGGTAGGCATTGCCGTAATTGGATCGATTTTAAAGGGTTCAATTTCTATTCCTCATTGGGTAATAAGAAAACCTAACATTTTATCAGCGATGACTCAGAACGCACACTTCTTCAGGTTTAATCAAAGTCGGTATTTTCTAATGCTCTGCAAGAATTTGTCCAGGTTGGGAATATGTCCTTGTTGATCTTTAGATTTCAAGATCATTTTATCTATATAGAATTCCACTTCTTTGTGGATCATGTCGTGCAAGATCATTGTTACTACTTTTTGGTAAGTAGCCCCAACATTTTGAAGACCGAAAGTATAACCCTAAAACAGAATGTGCCTACCTCTATGATAACGGTAGTTATCTTTGCATTATTTAGAAATTAGGATCTGGTTATATCTTAAAAATCTATCGATGAAAGACAATAGTTGACTTTCATTGGCATGATCGACTAGAATGTCGATATGAGGTAAAGAAAAACTATCCTTAGAGTTGGCTTTGTTCAAATCGCGGTAGTCTACATACATGCGTATCCTTCTGTCTTTCTTGAAGACTGGAACCACATTGGCTATCCGTGTGGGGTAGTTCACAGTTTCAAAGAACCTTACTTCCAAATATTTTTTGAAATTCTTCTTTAATCTTGGCTACAACCTCAATTTTCATTTGTCTTAACTTCTGTTTCACAGGTTTAGCCTCTAGATAAAGGGAAATCTAATGTCGAATAATGCTAAGATCTACGTCGGGCATATCCTTGTAAGATTAGGAGAACACATTCGTCATCACTCAAACTTTGTCCAATTAATACAATTTGAGGATTGAATTTTGTATTGAGGTTTATTTCGATTGTTGTTTCAGCAGTGGAAACGATTTCGTCCTCATGTTCCAAAAAAAATTAATTTCAAAATTAATATCAAATTGAAAGGAAACATCATCATCTGACATATATTTAAAACCATATTCTATTATTTTATTGGACGCTTTATTACAAAGAGAAGAGGACGTCCCATCAGGATTGTCGTTACAAACGTCTTTATTTATTACAACCTCATATATTTTTTCATAGTGAGAAAGATGGGTATTGATTCTATCAACTCTCAGATTGATTACAAGAGTTTTATCAGCTGTGGGTAGGTGTGTGGTGTCTATCTTACAAGAATCTTCATTATCCGAGCCTCCTTCTATTATAGAGGAATTGTTTCTAACTAGTTTCTCCAAAGTTTCGTGCCAATAAACAGTCATTTTCCTAATCATATTAATAGTTGAAATAGGATTATAATAACAATCTAAAAAGATTTCGAAACTTGGAGAGCGTGTTTGTGAAACATGATTGAAGAATGGCTCGGGGAAATCGAAACATAGTGTGGTTTCCCCTTTTCGCACAAATTGTCCATTTAGGGTTGGAGGAATAAGTATATATTTCTTAGATATTTTACCTTTTCTAAAACATTCATATCATGTCGGAGTATATCCGATACCGAAGTTATTTGAGTCGTAATAAGACCAAGGAAAAAATCATGCCAGTAGCATTTGGTCATAAATCCATTCATGCGAAATATCTCATTTTCGACATAAGACACATAGACATGACACTCTATGGTGTAAATTCAAGAATGTGAGATGAATCATGTCCTTGCCTAAATATAGGACATATATCGAATCCACTCAACTCAACTTCTAGGTTATTTGAATGAGTTGAACCAACGATGGCTGTGACAAATTTCTCACCTTCTATGGTAGAGGCCAAAGCCTTAGCCTGATACAATCGAGGTCTTCCCAATTTAGGTTGTATGACAATTGCATGTTTATTATGCAGAATTCTACCTCAAATGGTAAATTAGTTACGTAAATCATTGTTCGAAAGCTGTCCATAATTTTTCGACGATAATTATTAAAGCCTTGGACGAAATTGTCTCTCCTGCTGAAGAGACAATTTAAATAAACCTTAAGACGCCAAATGATCCTCAAATTTTCTTAATTGACTAGAATTTGAACCAAGTAGAATGTCTTGAGCTAATTGAGTTATTAAAAGCCAATAAAGACATTTTCGCCTGGTCATACAAAGACATGCCATGTATTGACCCAAAGATTACATGACATCGTATTCCACTTTATCTAGATGTTAATCCAATAAAGAAAAAGCTTAGACGAATGAAAGATGATGTTGTGACTAAAATAAAAGAAGTAGTCCAAAAGCAACCTGTAGTTGGATTTCTCGAGTTAATAGTTTATCCTACATGGATAGTCAACGTAGTTCCCGTTTTAAAAAAATACGAGAAAATACGTGTATGTGTGTATTATCAGGATCTAAATAAGGTCAGCTCTAAATATCACTTCTTGTTACCTCAAATCGGCATACTTGTCGATCATGCTGTCGGTCATTAACTTTTATCATTCATGGACGAATTCTCATGATATAATCAAATTATGATGGCCCCGCAAGACAAGGAAAGGATCATTTTCATAACATAAATATGTATTTTATGTTATCGTGTCATGCATTTCAGTCTAAAGAACGCGGGATCGACTTATCAAAGGAAAACTACCATGATCCTTCATGACATGATCCACAAAGAAGTGGAAGTGTATGTCGACTACATGATCATCAAATCCAAGGATTGACAAGGGCATGTCCAAAATGTCAAAAAAAACCTTTCAAAGAATAAGGAAATACCAGCTACGATTTAATCCGAAGAAATGCACATTTAGAGTCACACCTGGTAAAATGTTAGGCTTTTTAATCACCCTTCCAAAGAGGAATCTAAGCCAATCCCTCTAAAATAAAAGCAATAATGGTTATGTCATTACCTCGAAACGAAAGAGAGGTCCGATGATTTCTTAGAAAATTCAATATATTATCCGATTTATCAGCAAGCTTATTACAACATGTGATCCATTGTTTAAGCTTGTGAAAAATGACCAAAATTTTGTATGGGACTCAACAAGCGTTTAATAAAAATTAAGGATTATCTAAAATCAGCACAAATCCTTATGCCATGTAAACATGGTGTTCCTCTCATACCATATCTTACTATAACTGAAATAGCCATAAGAATCCTTTTGTCTCAAGAAAATGAGGATAAGCACATAAACGACTATTTACTATATATCAGGAAAAGAATGATTGAATGTGAACTTAATTACACCCATTACTTCAGCTAAGAAAGTATGTTGAGCATTAATGTAAACACTAAAAATATACTCTCCAATTTATAATAATAAAATAATTATTTTTCAATAAATAAGATCAAAATAATTAACCGCATTGCCAATAACCTATTTAAACAATTAATTAGAATTAATTAATGTTTTAATTAATTAAATTAATTAAGGGTTAATGCTAAATTAAAAAATAAAATCATTTGAGATAAATTTTGTACCCATAATGTCTCAAAATAATTTTAAAAACAAATTGAAGGAAAAAATAAATAATTTAGAGTGAATTTTGTATCCAATTCACCTAAGAGAATTATTTATTTAAATTCTAAAATTATAAAAACAATTTGATAAAATATTTGCCATATTTATTTTAATATTTTTTATATTGAAAAAGATCAAATTTAAAGCTGAAACGGTGAAAGAAAATTCAATTTCAAACAAACCCTTAAGGTTATAAATAAAACAAATATAAATATGTAATCGGGTGTAGCCGAAAACAGATGACTCTGTTGTAGTAGGAGCCGCGCCCATTGGATGGACGCTGAAGACTCATCAAACGCTACAAGCGCTTCCACACAGCCGGTAGTAGCCGAGAAGAAGCGCGCCCGGGTCGTAGCAGATCAAGAAACAGACTGTTACCTAGAACGCTAACGGAATACCAGACGCCAACAACGTCAAGACGGAACGCAAAAACATGCTAATCCGGCGTTGTTTTGGCCTCCGACCATCTTCTTCATCGCGACGCCGCAAAGATAAGGATGAACAACCGTGTTGATTTTGGATTTTTGGAACTTTCTCGTTGGTCCACTAATTCAACTCATTCAAAGCTTGAAATGACCACCTTGAGATCGTGATCATTTCTCCTACAATCGTAGGCCTCGTTAATAATTTTGGTGAGTTGACTGAACAACCAAAATGCATTAAATATTAAATATATTTTGGCTGATTGAAGCCATTAGGCTTTGTGAACCGACTTAGGAGGAGTATAAATACCCCCCTCAAATGATTCCGAAACCATCCAACCAACCAACAAAGCCCTCTTAAATCGAAGAAATTCAAAATATGCTATTAATGATTGAAGCTTTCAATTTTTTTGAAATTTCTGTTTAAGGCTTGAAAGTTGGGATTTGTGAATCCAGAAGGCTTTAATAAGGATCAAGAAGTGTTCTCCAATCCTTGGCAATGTTCCAATCATCCTTAAATTCATATTTACAGTTTGAATTTGTAAATTTTATATTTTAAATTTAATAGAAGCTTGTATTCTTATTGTTTATGTGATTTGATGATTGAATATTGATCCTAAAATAATTTAGAAACTATCGGGATAAGATAAAATCGATGAATCAATCTGATAAATAAAAACTCAAATTTGATTTTCAAAATAAATAAATGGGTTTGTTGTTCATGGGTTAATTAGATAGAATCACAACCCATAAAATTTCCCAACATGATTGTAATGATGTTAGGAAACTATTTGGATCATGTTTGATCCATCCAATCATGTTTGATCAAAATTCATAATTTTCAAAATAAAATAAAAATTTAGTTTCTTGAATTGATCAAAACGAACAACAATTTTCTTGTTTTGGTACCAATCAAGTATATGCAATATAAGGAAGCTATTGCATAGCTCTTTTCACTTCAAAACAACCTTAAAATCAAAATTTTTGATCAAAAATTGTTTTGAACAAATTTATCACCATTACTTCGATCCATGCATTGAGATGATGATCAATCTTTTCCTGGGCACTTTGTGATGGTATCCAAACTCTTGGATCAAAGAATTGGGCTAAAAAAAGTTTTTTAAAACTATGTTCTTGGTGTTCTTGAGAACCGAGGACTGAGAGTTAGGACAGAGCATCCTCGATCCTGACCAAGACCAAAGACCGATAAAAATAAACCAGGACCAAGTCCTAGGACCGATGTTCTTGAGTTAAGATCGAAAACTAGGACCAATGTTCATGAGAAAGGACTGAGAAATCTGAATAAGGATTCTCTCCAAGGACCGAGAAGTCTAACATAGGACCGAGAAGTCTAACCTAGGACCAAGACACCCAGGACCCAGGACTGAGAGATCCAAATCTGAGACCGAGAATCCCAAACCTAGAACCGAGCCTCCCAAAACCAAGGACCAACCCAAAGTTAGCCCCGGACCGACAGGTTTATATATCACGACCGAGAAACCTAGCCTCAGTCTAGTCCAGGACCGATAGTTTTTTACACCTAGACCGGTAAGATTTGCTAAGGACCAAGAGTCTTTAGCACCTCAATCGAGAGTCTCCGATGCTCAGACTGAGAGCTTTGAGCCCTAACCGATAAATCTAGACCCGAACCTTAGGACTCCGGTCCTAAGACCTTTTGAGTTCCACTTTTCAAAATCCAGTATTATTTTTGTAATTTTGGAATTTTAAATCATTTTTAAAAAATCCAAAAAAATAGAAAATGCATGTTGAATATTTTTGGGATATTTCTACAAAATATTTCAACAAAGGCTTGTTAGGTATTTATTTCTAAACTCTAATGCCTTTAAATGGACTGATATTCTTTAAGTATTTCCACCCTAGTTATCATCAGCAACATGTACCAGGATTTAAATATTGATGTTAATATTTTTAATAACGCTAAAATATAGAAGCATGACTAGGACCGAAACAATAATTAGTTAAAACTAAAGTGTGATACAACTAATTTTTAAAAATCAACTTTATAAGTAGAGACCATCTTCGGACGGGTATCGAGGATGAATCGCGAAATCCTCTTCCCGAGTAGTACCAAACTTCGAACCAAAAAAGAAACTCTAGTATAAAATACGTTTATACACGTATACCTTTTTTTATAGTCAGTTGGTGACTCTATTTTCAAATAAATAATCTTTTTTTAAATTAATTATGTTTAATTAATTTAAACCGAATTTCAAATCAAATTGTCATTTGATTATAACAAATCCCTAGATTATTAAAATTTGATTAAAATTTATTATTTGTACATAAATAATTTTAAAAGATTCCATGTATTATCAAAATTTAAAAAAATAATGTTTAATTTTATAAAGATGCCTGACACGCAAACCAAGGTTAAAACCATTGAACCTCGAGCCACCTCAGTCCCGCTGTATTTCCATGTATCCTCTAAATATGTGCTAAGCTATGGGATGAATGGTCACTTTCCCGGGGGTTACAATTAGCATGGGTCACCAAAAGATTATAACAATATATGCAAACCATCCTATATAGTTGGTATCTAGATTGGATCCTATCAACTTCTTATTCCAACAGACACTCTTATCACTAAGGCTAGACAAATGGATGTTGATGATATCTAAATATGAAATAGCCTATACAATATAAAATTCTATAATAGGAAGCATTATTGCGGACTTCCTAGCTTACCAACACATCATTGTTGAGTCAAAAGACGAACTTAAATTCCTAGATGATGGATTCATGAGCATCATGTTAGACACATGGAAATTGATGTTTGACAGAGCTTGAAGTAAGCAAGGATAATGAATTGGAATTATGTTAGTATACCCTATAGGTATATACAATTCAATATCCATAAAACTTGAATACCCTGTGTTGGGTCAAATTATTTTGACTAAGTGTTGAAATAGTTTGACTAGTAGGATTTTGATAATAAAATAACCTATGCGTCTAATTGTTTTTGATGCAGGTGTATTAAAGAAAAATCTGATTAGACTTGGTTCTAATGAGGATCATTAGACCGATTGGGCATTAGATGCACGGTGTTAGACGTGCAGTCTAACTAGCAAAGTTAGACGTATAGTTTAACTAAGCGGTGTTAGACGTGCAGTCTAACTAGAGAAATTAGATGTGCAGTCTAACTCGTGGAGTTAGACGTGCAGTCTAATAAACTCCGTAATTAGACGTGCAGTCCAACTCAGCGGAGTTAGACGTGCAGTCTAATATATTTCGTAATTAGACGTGCAGTCTAACTCAGCGGAGTTAGACGTACAATCTAATATATTTCGTAATTAGACGTGCAGTCTAACTCAGCGGAGTTATACGTGCAGTCTAATATATTTCGTAATTAGACGTGTAGTCTAACTCAGCGAAGTTAGACGTGTAGTCTAATATATTTCCAAATTAGACGTGCAGTCTAACTCAGCGGAGTTAGACGTGCAATCTAATATATTTTGTAATTAGACGTGCATTGTAACTCAGCGGAGTTAGACGTGCCGTCTAATAGATTTCGGAATTAGATGTGCAGTCTAACTCAGCGGAGTTAGACGTGCAGTCTAATATATTTCGTAATTAGACGTGCAGTCTAACTCAGCGGAGTTAGATGTGCAATCTAATATATTTCGTAATTAGACGTGCAGTCTAACTCAGCGGAGTTATACGTGCAGTCTAATATATTTCGTAATTAGACGTGTAGTCTAACTCAGCGAAGTTAGACGTGTAGTCTAATATATTTCCAAATTAGACGTGCAGTCTAACTCAGCGGAGTTAGACGTGCAATCTAATATATTTTGTAATTAGACGTGCATTGTAACTCAGCGGAGTTAGACGTGCCGTCTAATAGATTTCGGAATTAGATGTGCAGTCTAACTCAGCGGAGTTAGACGTGCAGTCTAATAGATTCGTTATTAGACGTGCAGTCTAACTCAGTGGAGTTAGACGTGTAGTCTAATGGAACCCGTAATTAGACGTGCAGTCTAATGGATTGTGAAAGTTAGACGTGAGTCTAATGGATCGTGGAGTTAGACGTGCAGTCTAATAAACTCCGTAATTAGACGTGCAGTCCAACTCAGCGGAGTTAGACGTGCAGTCTAATATATTTCGTAATTAGACGTGCAGTCTAACTCAGCGGAGTTAGACGTGCAATCTAATATATTTCGTAATTAGACGTGCAGTCTAACTCAGCGGAGTTATACGTGCAGTCTAATATATTTCGTAATTAGACGTGTAGTCTAACTCAGCGAAGTTAGACGTGTAGTCTAATATATTTCCAAATTAGACGTGCAGTCTAACTCAGCGGAGTTAGACGTGCAATCTAATATATTTTGTAATTAGACGTGCATTGTAACTCAGCGGAGTTAGACGTGCCGTCTAATAGATTTCGGAATTAGATGTGCAGTCTAACTCAGCGGAGTTAGACGTGCAGTCTAATAGATTCGTTATTAGACGTGCAGTCTAACTCAGTGGAGTTAGACGTGTAGTCTAATGGAACCCGTAATTAGACGTGCAGTCTAATGGATTGTGAAAGTTAGACGTGAGTCTAACTCCTTCAAACATGTCTGAGGTAGAACCGTAATTAGACGTGTAGTCTAACTCGTGGAGTTAGACGTGCAGTTTAATAGATTGTGAAAGTTAGACGTGAGTCTAACTCCTTCAGACAAGTCTGAGGTAGAACCGGAATTAGACGTGCAGTCTAACTAGCAAAGTTAGACGTATAGTCTAACTAAGCGGTGTTAGATGTGCAGTCTAACTAGAGAAATTAGATGTGCAGTCTAACTCGTGGAGTTAGACGTGCAGTCTAATAGACTCCGTAATTAGACGTGCAGTCCAACTCAGCGGAGTTAGACATGTAGTCTAATATATTTCGTAATTAGACGTGCAGTCTAACTCAGCGGAGTTAGACGTGCAATCCAATATATTTCGTAATTAGACGTGCAGTCTAACTCAGCGGAGTTAGACATGCAGTCTAATATATTTTGTAATTAGACGTGCAGTCTAATCTCAGCGAAGTTAGACGTGCAGTCTAATATATTTCCGAATTAGACGTGCAGTCTAACTCAGCGGAGTTAGACGTGCAGTCTAATATATTTTGTAATTAGACGTGTAGTGTAATTCAGCGGAGTTAGACGTGCAGTCTAATAGATTTCGGAATTAGACGTGCAGTACAAGACAAGATCAAAGGATATTTGGCGCACTACTCGTTTAGTATGGACACGATCCAAACATTTAGAGTCTGCTTTACTCTCGTACTATAGGCAACCGTCCAATGGACACATGCCATGTGTCCTCAAAGAATATTCGACCGTTGGTGTATCTCAACTATATATTAAAGCCAAAGCACAACAGTCGAACGTCTCTCACTCATTCGATTCAAAAAAGTTTCTGAAATCAAACATCTCTCTTACTATCTAGCTGTGATTACACTATAATTGGATACTGTCTTTTCTGTTAGAATCTTCAGTACTGTAAGTTGAACAAAGGTTGTTTTATTCAACAAAGAGTTAGCTAGATTAGTGAGTGGTATATGTTTCAATATATTATAGTGGATATCCTTCTGGTTGTGGAAGAAGGGGCGACGTAGGAGTGACGTATGAGTTTTATTTCCAAACATCCATAAAACTCCTGGTATTCTTTACTTTATGCCATTTGCATTCGGTTGTCTAAAAATTTAAATCCGACGAACTCTTTCGCACTTGAACTTGTTTCAATAGTTTGGAGGATTTGCAAAGAATAGAAATAGATACTAATCCTTCACTTGATCATTATCGAAGAGTTTATCGTAATCTGTTCACAATAGTGTGACCCTAGTCTTTATTGGTAATACCGATCCTCTCAAGTGGTATCAGAGCCAGGTTTTCTATTCTCAAGAACCAAAAGAATCTGAATCATTTCTAAGACTTCCAGCACCAAGGCTCCCATGTTCTCAAAAGAAAACTATGTAGTATGAAATAAGAGGGTCCATGATCATCTTGATGCCTCAGATGATGACATGTGGAGAGTTATCACTAATGCTCCTATCAAAATTGAAAAAGACCGATCAGAATGGACTAGTGAAGATAAGATGAAGAACAACCTCGACAACCTGGAAAAATACATCCTCTACAGAACTCTAGATGACCACATGTTTAACTACATCATATCTTGCGATACTGCTAGAGAAATCTAGGAGAGGCTGACTCAACTCTGTGAAGGCATCGAGCAGACCAAAGAGAACAAGCTTATGGTTGCCACACAACAGTTTGACAATTTTAAGATGCGTCCTGGAGAGACGTTATTTGAATTTGATGGAAAATTCAGCAAGATTATCACCACTCTCTATTCTGGGAAAGACTTACAAAAATAGAGAGGTTGAAATCAAATTCATGCATGCTCTGCCTAAGGAGTGGGATATCAAGATGACGGAAATGAGGGAGTCTAAGATCTCAACAAGGTGGATCACTTCGATTTGATAGCCGATCTGAAGGCGTATGAGTTTGAGCTGAACTCTAGGTATGAAGAAGAGCTTTCCACATCTGCCATTACAACCAAGGCATTGGTGACTGTTGAGGATCCAAACTTCTGTCACTAATGTGAAGACTACTGCCGAGCAGATCAGCAACGACTCCATTGCTCTTCTCGTTAAAAAATTCGGAAAATTCATGAAGAAGAGAAATTCTAACTCAACCTTTTCAAATAACAACAATAATGATAAGAATAAATATAAGAATAACTTGAAGTGTTTTAATTGTGATAAACTAGGACACTTCAATTCAGAGTGTAGGAAGCCAAAGCATGATGAGAGGAAGAAGGACAAGAAAGAATCAAAAGCTCTTGTGATGGCTGACAGCAAAACCAAGAAGGACCAAAGCGATTCAGATGACTCATCACCCAACGATAGTGATGATGAAGAGGTCACTTGCTTCATGGCAAAAGAAGAAGTTGAATATGAGGTATTTGACTTCTCCTCTAAAGAATTTACAAGAGATGAACTAATTGATCCACTCACTGACATAGTCAGTGAGTACAAGAAGTTGTCAGACTTGTAATAAAATGAGATTGAAACAAACCTTCTTCATCTCAAACTTCTAAACCACAAGATTTTGAAAACAAAGTTGTTAAGCTCTTATCTGAGAATGAGAAGCTCAAGGAAAAGGTTCAAACTCTGTTTTCTGAAAACCAACGTTTGACTTATGTGATCAGTTCCTAGACAAGATCTAGAGATACAGTCATATAACAAATAAGTGTGCCAAGGCCTGCCAGATACAAATCCGGTTTAGGATTTGACAATGCCAACTCAGACAAGTCCTGTAAGAAGCTAAACTCAGCAACAGACAAGTTTAAGCCAATAAACTTTATCAGAAAGAGTTTAACTAATAAATGGACTGATTCAAGCTATAAGGACTTAACCTTAAAGGATGAGATTATTTATGTTCTGCCAAATGTAAGTTGGCTGAAACCTAGGAAGGAAGCAACTAACAAGTCAGGAAAATCAAAACCTAACAAGAAGTCAAGGTTTTTTTGGAGAAAAACTACCCTTTAAGGTTAACAGTTCAGCTGCTAGCAGAAAGACGTCTGTTAAGCATAAATCATACGCATTAATCACAACACAACATGGGAAATCCATCAAGATAACTCAAATATTGATTCCTAAGGGATTGATTGATAGAGGACCCAAGTGAATATGGGTACCAAAAGATTGTAAATATGTATTTGTATAGGTACAACAAATAAGTTGCTTGGAGGAATTAGTATGGTACCTAGACAGTGGATGTTCCAGACACATAACTGGAGATAGACGATTTCTAACTGAAATTATGGATTGCTTAGGACCTAAGATCACATTTCGGGACAACAAGGGTAAGACCATGGATAAGGGTAAGATTATCCATATTAATCTAACCATCAACAACATGCTACTTGTTGAAAACTTGTGTTATAACCTGATTAGTATAAGCCAATTATGTGATAGTGGATTTATTGTTGATTTTCAAACACATGCATGCCTAGTTAAGGATCAACAGGGTAACACTCTGCTGACCAGAAGTAGAGTAGGAAATTCTTACAAAATGAACTGAAAAAATAAGATATTTAATCCCATATGTATTATTGCAAAAAATGATCAAAATTGGCTATGGCATAAGAGATTAAATCATATTAATTTTGAAACCATAAATAATATTTTTTCGCATGATCTAGTTTTTGGTTTCCCTAATTTTAAGTTTTCAAAGGACAAGGTCTGTCCTACTTTTCAGTTAGGCAATTAGAGCAAATCATCGTTCAAGAGTAAAAGGAAATCTATATTCAATCGGTGCTTGGAACTTTTGCATATGGATCTATTCGGTCCAATTCCTGTAAAGTGCGTAGGAGGAATGAGATTCACCCTAGTCATTATTGATGATTTTTCAAGATTTACTTGGGTTATGTTTTTGCAATCTAAGGATCAGATGGCTAAGAATTTGATTAAGATCCTTAGGAGACTTCTAAACAAAAAATCTTTGAACATTATCAAGATTAGAAGTGATCGGGGAACCGAGTTCACGAACAAACGCCTAACTTCCTATCTCGAGGAGTCTGGTATTAGACACAAGTTGTCTATTTCAGAACTCCACAGTAAAATGGTATTGCTGAGAGAAGAGTTAGAACACTGAAGGAAGCAGCGAGATCTATGTTTGTGGATTCAGGTGTTCCTTAGAAGTTTTGGGTAGAAGAAATAAACACAGCATGCTATACACAAAATCGGTCAATAATTAATAAACGCTTTGATAAAACACCCTACGAACTTGTTTTTGGAAGAATTCCTACGGTTTCATATTTTTGAATCTTTGGGTGTAAGTGTTTCATTCACAACAATGAGAAATATTATTTGACCGCTTTTGATGCTAAAGCAGATACTGGAATCATGTTGGGCTATTCTTCAGTTGGTAAAGCTTAGAGTATTTAATAGTCGAACACAAACTGTTAAAGAATCTTATCATGTTGTTTGTGATGAATCTGTTGAAAATAATTCTAACGATTTCATTGACATTGCTATAAGATTAGAAGCAACAAGTCTTGAATCTAATAACGTTGATGAAGGTCTGATGAACATGATTCATTCGTATGATCAGATGGATGATCCGGTTGAGAATCAATTAGACGTCCAGACTTCTAGTCAGCAGATTGCTGATAGTTCGTATATCGCGGGGCCATCTAATCAGATGTCTAATCCTTTAGGATCAAACTTCAGATGGTAAAAAAATCATCCACCTCAATTAATAATATGTAGTCCTAATGCTCCTCTTAGGACCAAACACCAATTATTGGATGAAATGATAAACTCAACCTTTATTTCTCAAATTGAGCCAAAGAAAATTAATGAAGTATTGCTTGATCCAGAATGGATTATTTCAATGCAAGAGGAGTTCAATAAATTTGAAAGAAATAAAGTGTGGCATCTAACTCTAAGGTCGACTGATCAATCAGTCATTGGAACTAGTTGGGTTTTTTGAAACAAGCTTAGTGGAGATGACTTAGTTGGGAGAAATAAAGCTCGATTGGTTTCTCAAGGATATAGATAGGAGGAAGGAATTGACTTTGAGGAGTCATTCACACATGTGGATAGACTTGAAGAAATCAGAATCTTCCTAGCTTATGCATCTTTTAAGAATTTTAAAGTGATTCAAATGGATGTGAAAAGTGCATTTTTAAATGGAACTTTAAATGAGGATGTATATGTTGAGCAGCCACCTGGATTTCTAGATAATTCATTGCCAATTCATGTTTTAAAACTTGATAAAACCTTATATGGTCTGAAATAAGCTCCTAGAGCTTGGTTTGATACTCTAAGTTTTTATTTGATCATAACTTCGTTATTGGTAGTGTAGACAAAACTTTGTTTAAATTTATTAAAGATTCCCATATTTGCTTGTTCAAGTCTATGTGGATGACATCATATTTGGGTCAACTAACCCAAAATTATCTGAGAAATTTGCTAAGTTGATGCAGGACAAATTCAAGATGAGCATGATGGGAGAATTAACTTTCTTCCTCGGTCTTCAAGTTCGCCAACTTGAAGAAGGTACATTCATCAACCAGGCCAAATATACCAGAAACATGCTAAAGAAGTTTGGAATGGAAAGATGCTCGGCTGTAACTACTCTAATGAGTTTCTCGAGCAAGCTTGACAAGGATGAAGATGGCCAAAGTGTGGACATCAATGCTTATCGAGGGATCATCAGTTCTTTGCTCTATCTTATTGCCAGTCGGACAAATATCATGTTTGTTGTGGAAGTCTGCAGAAGATTTGAAGCTAATCCTAAACAATCTCATTATATTTATGCTAAGAGAATTTTGAAATATTTAAAGGGGACTCAAAATGTGGGACTGTGGTATCCGAAGGATTCTAGTTTCAATCTAACAAGTTATTTAGATACAGATTATGCAGGGTGCAAGATTGATCGGAAAAGAACCAGTGGAACTTGCCAATTCCTTGTTATCGTCTGATCTCTTGGTTCAGTAAGAAGCAGACGTCTGTCGCAACAACTACAGCTGAAGCCAAGTATCTTACTGCAGGAAGCTGTTGCTCTCAACTTTTGTGGGTTCAACAACATCTAAGGGACTACGACATTAAGGCAGAAGAACCTCCCATTTTCTGCGACAATACCAGCTCTATTGCGATAACATATAACCTGGTGTTGTACTCTCGGACTAAGAATATCAAAATCAGACATCATTTCATGTGGGAGCATGTCAATCAAAAGCATATTCGCTTTGAATATATCACATCCGAACAGTAAGTAGAAGACGTGTTCACGAAACTACTCCCCGAGACTATGTTTTCTTACTTTAGAAATATATTAGGACTTAATTATATGTTGATAAAAATATGTAGACAGAGGTATTAATTGGTCTGATCAGATCAGTCATCTAAAGGAACTCAATACTTAGACGAATACTTTCTTAAACAACATGCAACTTAAGTCTAGTTACACGTCTACCTATTAGACAGACGTCTACAACGCCTGTAGACGGGCATAGTTAGACGCCGTCTAAACAGACACATGTTAGACGCCTACAAACGCGCATGGTTAGATGTTGTCTGAACAGACGTCTACCCAACATAGATGCAAGGCATGCGAATAACTCGTTAGACGTCTAACTACATGTACCCTCGGATGATTCATCTTCAACCGAGTAGGACAACTGTCCATTATTTCAAAGGCTGTCTATGCACCTTTCCCGTCCAGATAATAAAGACTCATATATCTAATAACTTGAAGACACGTGTCTATTAGTGTTAAAAATATGACTAAAATTTATGAAAGTTGGTTTGTTTTCTCATTCCAAATTTATGATAAATTTGATGATGATTTCTAACTGACGTCTTTTAATTATGACTTTTTTGGGAACATATTTTTTAAATTAAATGACGGTTCACTTTTAATGATGAGTGTCCATTCATGTGTCCGTCTTGATCTATAAAGAAGCATTCATCTTATCCAAAAAGACTCAATATCTTCTTTATAATTTTGAACCCTTGCTAAAACTCCTACGATTCTTAGGCTTCTAAACTTCTTAGCTCTCATATTACTCACTAGTAATTCAAGTAATGGGATCTTTTGCCCCATGCACTCTTCAAATAGACTTCGATTCTATCTCCACTCTAATCATCCTTAAGATGGAAACAATGTTTGAATCTTTCAAAGCTTCGGGCTTGGAGAAATTCCTTGGAGCTCCTGTCATAATGCATGAACCTGAAGTTCGTAAATTCTTTAATTTTGGAAGGTTCTACGACAACAGGTTTGTTGTGGAAAAATAGTTTGAAGAACATGTCTGGTTTTGTAAAGAATCTTTTGCTCGATTCTTCAATCTCCCTTCGGAGGGACTGTCTGAATTCCCTACCTCTTCTGATGAGGTAGTATCTGAGATGAGGCTTGTCTTCTCAGATACATCTATTGATGGGCGAATTGTTTTTATCGGTTCTCAAGGACCAAAGTCTACTTTGAAAGTTGAGTTCTCTCTCATCAACGATATCATCTCCAAGTCCCTCTTGGATAATGATCGCTATCACCAAGGGAACTGTAATCAAATGGTCGAAAATCATTTTCAAAAACTTGGAGGAGATGATCTTTTATCAGAGGACGCCTCATGGATATGCCGCCCCTCTTAGCATGTTCCTTCTTTCCCTTCTCACTAATGTTGGACACGGTGTCCTCATTAAATCTTCTAGAGTCTTGGACTACCAAAGAGTCCTTGACTATATCCTTAGGGTAGGTAGGCTGAAGCTGATGAGAAAACATCGGGCACTTCAGGGAGCTAATTAGGAATTCTTCCTTTCAAATGATTGTCAAAAGGGGGGGAAATATGTGTCCTGAATCCCAAGGGGAATCAAGGATAGAAAGGAATAGGAAAAGACCCAATTTTTGTAGTTTTTGGGCAATCTCTATTAAGTTGTTTAATTTCCCTATATCTTTTACTAATATATAGTTAAATTTTTGTTGTTTATTGATTATGTTTCTTACCATAATCGTCTAGCTAAGTTTAACATCATCAAAATGGGGGAAATTGTTGGGTCAAGTTATTTTGATTAAAATAAACTAGGGAATAAGTATATTTATTGCTGACATTATTTTGATGATCTATGTTAAACTTAGTTGTGAATAAAGTTGAGTGGTCTATCTATTTTGTGAACGAACAAATATAAGACATTGCTACTTTAGATGCGGTCTAAAGTAAGTTGTCTTAAACGTCTTACGAAATTAGACGAGGTCTAACTCCTTCAGACAGAGTCTGTAAGTATGCGTAGTTAGAGGAGGTCTAACTCCTTCAAACGGAGTCTGTAAGTATGCGTAGTTAGACGAGGTCTAACTCCTTCATACGGAGTCTAAAAGGAAGTGTAGTTAGACAAGGTATATCTCCTTCAGACAGAATGTGAAGGGAAGCGTAGTTAGACTAGGTCTAACTCCTTCAGACGGAGTTTGAAGGGAAGCGTAGTTAGACAAGGTTTAACTCCTTCAGACGCGGTCTGAAGGGAAGCATAATTAGACGAGGTCTAACTCCTTCAGATGCGGTCTGAAAGGAAGCGTAGTTAGATGAGGTATAACTCCTTCAGAGGGAGTCTGAAGGGAAGCGTAGTTAGGCAAGGTCTAACTCCTTCAGACACGGTCTGAAGGGAAGTGTAGTTAGACGAGGTCTAACTCCTTCAGACGGAGTCTGAAGGGAAGCGTAGTTAGACGAGGTCTAACTCCTTTAGACGTGGTCTAAAGGGAAGCATAGTTAGATGATGTCTAACCCTTTTAGACGCGGTGTAAAGGAGAACGTCTAATTCCTTGCTTTAGCAGCTACTAAAAGAAGCATCTGTCTACCCATGATCAATTAGTTGCCTGCTCCACTTCCTTCAACAGTCTGACAATCTAGCTAATTCCATCAATTTATGAACGCAATCTATGCGAATATCTCTCAACCGTATTTCCAGTACAAGACAAAATTTGAGGATATTTGGCGCATTACTCGTTTAGTACGGCCATGATCCAAACATTTAGAGCCTATTGTACTCTCGTACTATAGGCGATCGAAAAACGAACACATGCCACATGTACTCATAGAATATTAGACCTTTGGTGTATCTCAACTATATATGGAAGCCAAATGACAACGGTCGAACGTCTCTCACTCATTCGATTCAAGAAAGTTTCTGAAATAAAACATCTCTCTTATTATCTAGTTGTGATCACACTGTAATTGGAAACTATATTTTTTGTGAGAATTTTCAGTACTGTAAGTGGAACAAAGGTTGTTTTGTTCAACAGAGAGTTAGCTAGATCAGTGAGCTGTATTTGTTTTAAATTATATTAGTGGATATCCTTCCGGTTTTGGAAGAACGGGTGACGTACGAGTTTTATCTCCGAACCTTCATAAAACCCCTAGTGTTCTTTACTTTCTGCCATTTGCATTCAGTTGTCTAAAGCTTCAAATACTACGCACACTTCAATACTTGAATCTGTTTCAAGAGTTTGGAGGATTTGTAAAGAATATAAATATATACTAATCCTTCACAGAATTATTATCGAACAGTTTATCATAAGTTGTTCACAATAGTCCGACCTTAGTCTCTATTTGTAACACTGATCCTATCAGTATAGTTAATGCTGACTGTTTTTTGGGAAAGGCCTCTAAAATTAATGACGGCTTTATTTCAAATCACTCTGGTTGAACACGTGACTATTTATCTTCTATTTAAGGACATTTTGCATGCCCAAAGGGTTTTTATATTATTTGTTATTCTAAAACCGTGGTTTGATCTCTACATTCTCTCTGAAAGAAAATTGAATCTTGCTTGTCTGATCTTTCTCTCATACTAAAAAATGAGTGATAAGAAGATTATCTCTCTCTCTCTCTCACAACATCTTATAGGTCGATTTTGAGTCGGTCTATACTCTTGATAAACAGGATGTCGTGGTGATGTTCAAATCTCTAGAGGCCTCTGGCCTTAGAAAATTTCTCGGCGGACCTTTTACTTTATATGAAGAAGAAGTCCTTGAGTTTTTCAAAATAGGGAAGGTGGTTGAAGATTCCATCGAGGCAAAGGTGAATGGGTCTAATGTTTCAATCTTTGAATCGATTTTTGCAGAGTTCTTAAATCTTCCCTCTGAGGGTCATACCTTCGACATTGCGATCCCGGCGAAGACTATCTCTGAAATACATATCGCATTCTCAAACATTGATAGTCCGATTAACATAAATGGGAAGAAGAAAGCCTTAAAGCCCCATTTCATTCTTCTGAACGATGTTGTAGAGAAAACGCTTCAGGCCAGGCCAGGGTCTTTCGATCGTTACTCCCAATACATGTCAGTCAACTGGGCGTCTACTATGTTCTTTACTCTACGCTAGATAGTCTCTCCATCAAGCAAGTAGAGTGAGGGCTTTTTAGTCCAACTCGGCTGTCTCTTGGAGCATCTAGACGTTCCAATGGGCAGGGGTGCAACTTTTAACCCCTGCCGAATATTTTATGATATCTCAATACAGAGCACCTTATCAAGGATGAAAATGTCAAAAGAGTTAAATCTTGAATCCTCCGGTCAACAGACGAGTGGTCAATCGATTACTCGGTCAAAACGTCAAGCAACTTCAACCGCATCACGAGTGCTAAGAGGGCTAGATCCTCAGTCATGGAGTCCGATGCGAGCTCCAAAAGACAAAAGAGGGCATCTATGAGGGACTTAAGAGAAGTTGACTCCATCCCTGAAAGGACAAAACAAGGAAATACCCTCATCACCGTCGTCCCTATTTCTACTCTCTCGCCATCACCATCAGCCAGCCCAATGAAGAAGCGGGCTAGGTCGTCTGGTTGTTTCGTTGATTAGACGAAGGCGTATAAAGCCTCTAAAATGACATCTAAGGTAACCTCCTCTACTCCTTCGGCCGTAGTGAGAAATATAGAAGTTCCTATGGTGGAACATGCTGAAGGATCAACTATTGAGCTAGTTGGTCAAAATATTGATTGTATTACAAGGGAAAACACGTCGGCTTTCCTTGATGAACCAGTATCTGTAGATGTTATTGGTAATGTGACATTTCAGTTGAAACAAAGCATGTAGAAGTTCCCTCGTCTACTACTACTGTTGTTATTCAGACGGATGCGGCTACGCTTATTATTGAAACCACTTGTTTAGAGAGAAACTGGAGTTGTAACTGAACTCCTAGAAGGTACGTTTTAAGAAGGCTCTCTCTCTTTATGAAATTTTAAAAGCAGTAAGAGGGGCTACGGGCATCTCCTTCAAAGAATCAACAACTATTCCCAAACCAGCTGTGGTTCCTGAAAAATGAAAAGGTGTTGCTGAAGAAACTACAAAAAATGTTTCAGAGGCCAACCTTATTTACAATCTCATCATGGAGCAGGTTAAAGTAAAAACTGCTCGGAAGATCGAAGCCTTCGAGACCTGGAAGAGTCATAGACTCTTTTTAAAATATGATGAAATCATCACCAACAAGAAAAACGTTAAAGAATGGAAAGAATTAGTGAGAATGGAGAAGCGTGTTCTCAAATGGGCAAAATCATCAAGTGTCCATGAGGGTCTTGTAAGAAGGGAACTCATTGTGGTAAATACAATGGGTCGTGCCCTTTTTCCCTTACTTGAGGTAAGAAAAGCAAACTTCAACCCCCTTGACAGGAATGCCAACTCAAAAGAAAAGACACTTAAATGTCTTGACCTGCTTTTGGATAGATATTACTCAACCGTCCTTCAATATGTTCATGGTACTAGATCCTCCAGATCTGAAATCTTCTACTCTAAATCCACTAGGGTAGAGCTTTACGAAGAAGAGGAGGAACCGGTCACTCGTACAGATGACCTTCCATCCTCACAAGGCGAACGTCGCCCCTTACCTGAAGACGAGTAAACACTTCCTCAGATTGTAGTTAGACAAGACTCTCCAATCTTGGAAGAAGAGGAAGTAGCAGCACCTAAAATTGAGCAGGTACCTCTATGTCAGAATGAGATACCCGATCAATAGAAGTCGCCATCGATTGAGAGAGACCCTTAAAGCCTTTGAAACAGAATCAGGCTTCACAGGTTGATGGGGAACCTTTGAAGTCGTCTAATCAAGAGCAGACTCCATCTACTGTGGGGAACATTCTCGAAGTGCTTCAGAATCCGAAAAAGTTAAGTCCTCTCCCTCATCTGAAGAAAATATGTCCCCTCCTCCTATCTCTCGTCAAATTTCTCCTATGAGGATAGCCGTCTCTCTTCATGAACATTTTTGTGAAGGACCTCCACAAACTGAAGACATTTCAGATGGTTCCAATCTATTGGATGATGAGATCCACGACAACAGAAATGACTCTGGGATTATGAAGGATGTTTCTCTTGAACACGCCCAGGACAACGAACAGAAAGGTCCTTACAGGTAAATGCAAATGTCGACCCTATTCGCTCCGCTCCAGCACACTCTCATGTTATATCATGTGCTCCTCAATCATCTGAGGAAACCTCTCCTGGAAATGCAAAATTTCGCAATGACATTATGGATGCGTTGGGCGTTATGCAGTAGAACTTGATGGACATGTTGTCCAGGTTGTAAAATCTTGAAAAAGGGTCTGCATCGCATGAAGAAGTCGTTTATTCCATTGTTGCCACTCAAAAAGAAACAAAAAAAATTCTGAAGTGAAACACATTCGAAGTGAATCTCCTTCACACTCAGTACAAAAAGTTGGAAAAGAACTTTCATAGACAATAGTCGGATCATCATGCTGAATCAAATAACATAAACTTAGAGCCTCACCGAGAGACAAGATCCATGATTGAACTTGTTCGGTTCCAAGTAATAGAGGTTGCATTCACTAAGAAGTGCAGAAGCCGAATGACTTGAGAAAGCGGAAACTGTTGCAAGGAATTTTTAGGCCGAAGAAGATGTTGAAGCTGCCGCTACAAAACAGAGAGTCCTTGTTGTTTCCAACCCTGATCATGTTAAAAAGGGGGAAGATAGCAATAGAAGAGGGTTAAGCACTCATAGAACTCGATCGAAAAGAAAATATTCTCAAGGAGGCAGAGGCAGTTATCAACCTAATAGAGGTGGCAAAGGTCGTGGAGGTGATAGAGGCAGTGGCAGTGGTGGTCGAAAATTACCTCGGCTTCAAAACCTTCAAACCGGGGAAGACATTCTTCTAAGTCCAGACTCAAGAGTTAAAAGGGAAGGATCCTAAATCTATTATCTAGCATTTTTTTATTTCCTTAACTGATATGAACATGTTTAAACAGTTTGGTTAATTTATTGTGTTTGAATTCGTTTTGATTTATTCTCTCAACTTAACTGCTGATTGTTTGGTTTTAACATCATCAAAAGGGGGAAATTGTTAGGAAAAATTAAAATAAGAAAAGAAAGAAAGTTAATTAAGAAAGAAATAGTTTAATTAACTTTAAAAGAATATAAAAATCTTTTATATTTTCGAACATAATTTTGATAATGTTATTACGTTCAAGCTGAGTGGTCTAATTGTTTTGTAAAGGAACAAATCTACAAGACAATGCTAACTTAGACGTAGTCTAAAGCAGGATGTCTTAGATGTCTAACTCCTTTAGACATTGTCTAAAGGAAAGTGTAGTTAGACGAGGTCATCTAACTCCTTTAGACGTGGTCTAAAGGGAAACGTAGTTAGACGAGGTCGTCAAACTCCTTTAAACGTGGTCTAAAGGGAAGCATAGTTAAACGGGGACGTCTAACTCCTTTAAACGCGGTCTAAAGGGAAACGTAGTTAGACGAGGATGTCTAACTCCTTTAGACACGGTCTAAATGGAAACGTAGTTAGACGAGGACGTCTAACTCCTTTAGACGCAATCTAAAGGGAAGCGTAGTTAGACGAGGACGTCTAACTCCTTTAGACGCAGTGTAAGGGGATGCGTAGTTAGAAGAGGACATCTAACTCCTTTTGACCTAGTCTAAAGGGAAACGTAGTTAGACAATGACGTCTAAATCCTTTAGACGCGGTCTAAAGGGAAGCATAGTTAGACGAGGACGTCAAACTCCTTTAGACGCAATCTAAAGGGATGCATAGTTAGACGAGGACGTCTAACTCATTTAGACGCGGTCTAAAGGGAAGCATAGTTAGACGAGGACGTCTAACTCTTTTAAACACGGTCTAAAGGGAAGCGTAGATAAACGAGGTCGTCTAACTCCTTTAGACATGGTCTAAAGGAATACGTAGTTAGACGAGGTCATCCAACTCCTTTAAACATGGTCTAAAGAAATACGTAGTTAGACGATGACGTCTAACTCCTTTAGACGCGGTCTAAAGGAATGCATAGTTAGACGAGGACGTCTAACTCCTTTAGCAGCTAATTCTAATGTCTTTATTTATCAGTTGTTTGAAGAAAGCATTTTTCTGACCACGATCTCCCTATTGTTGTCTGCTCCACTTTCTTCTATGCAGTCTAACAAATCAGCTAATTTTATCCAATGACTTAATGCCACATACGTGGATATCTCTCAAATAATCATTTCCAGTATAAAACAAGATCATAGGATATTCGGCGCACTAGTTGTTCAGTATGGCCACGATCAAATTATTCAGAATATGTTGCACTTTCGTACTATAGGCGGCCGTCCAACGGACACATGCCATGTGTCCTCAAAGAATATTTGACCGTTGGTGTACTTCATATATATATGGAAGTCAAAGGACAATGGTCGAAATAGAAAATGTTTACAAGCCTGAAACACACTCTGCTCAACACATACGCTAAATCCTTTATTGTCTTTTCTATGAGAAAACATCAGTTCTGTAAGTTGAACAAATGTTGTTTTGTTCAGTAGAGAGTTAGCTAGATCAGTGAGATGTATTTGATTCAAAGTCTTTAGTGAATATCCGTCCAGTTGCGGAAGAAGGGGTGACATAGGAGTTTTATCTCCGAACATCCATAAAACTCCTTGTGTTCTTTACTTTCTGCCATTTGCATTCAGTTGTCTAATGTTTCAAATCCGACAAACATTTCCGCACTTGAATCTGTTTCAATAGTTTGGAGGATTTGCAAAGAACAGAAACAGATACTATTCCCTCACAGGATTACTATCGAAGAGTTGATCATAAGTTGTTAACAATAGTTAGACCCTAGTCTCTATTGGTAACACCGATCCCAACAAAGATGTTTCTCACTTTCTTTAAAGCCTTCGGTTTACTACCCCAACCTATTATCCTCATGTAAACCTCCCACGACCCATTATATTTACATTTACTAAACGGTATTTCACAAGTAACCAACTCTAGAATACCCAAATCAAATGAATAGATATCCATCTAGAATTTTGACCCATCATCTTTACAATCACTAAACAGTATTTAACAAGTAACAAACTATAGAATACCCCAACCAAATGTATAGATGTCTATCAAGAATATATCGTTATTACATGCCCCTCTTCTTCCATTTCCTACTTCTTCTACATCACTGCTATAGCAAACCAGTTGCCCCTGTTTTCACTTCTTTAGTGTTTTTGTTGATGAAAACATTGTCAAAATTCAAATCCCACAAGAATCTACTTAGCCCAATTCTTAACAACTTCGTGTATGATTCTTGAAGATAATACAATAATATGGTGTTCTTTGATAACTTCATTTACATAGATGACACACAAGGACAATGTCTTAAGAATCGGTCACATGAAAGTGTTTTAATTGCTTTTTATTGATGATACTAATTTGATCTAGATCTTAGTTATGAGATATTTAGATTTGTAGTTGTTCAACATATTTTGTCTTTTGGAAATTGTTATTTATAGTTACTTGAATTTGTTTATGAATTCCATAAATACCTAAAAATAATTTATAGACACTCAATTTTTACACCCTGAAATTAAAATGAGTATGTACGGATCAGTATGATATTCATTCTTGATTATTGGATAGGGAGAATTAAAAAAAAATCACTTTTTGAAATTGGCTCTAAGTGACCCTCAAATAGTTGCCCAAACACCAATTTCTAAAAATACTCGAGCTTCATATGTTTTCATACATTCAAAATGACCTTCTTAAAAAATCATGAACTTTGAGTATAATATTGTTGCTAGACAAAATGTGCTTAACAACCAGTTCAGGGCCCATTTGTGTGTCCAAATGTCATTTTTTAAAAGAGACAAAATTCATGAAACCTAAAATGTTTAGATTTATTAGTTCGAAAAATCTTGAATTTTGAGTATAATATTGCGGTTAGAAATTTTGTGCATAAGGCCTTCAAAAGAGCAAAATTGTCAAAACAAAGTTGAATCGGGTGATTCAGGAGTGGGTCAACGCAGGTTAATGTGCCAGACAGTAAGCCCAAAAGGATTCAAAAACACATGTGCTGATATCATGCTGACGCAAGGTGTGGAGTTATTTGAAAAAATTCTATAATCATGGGTTTTGAGGTATTTTCTATTGAAGAAAATCTAGAGGGACTCTTAACTATGAAAAATCACTAGGTCTCTATACTTAATGAAATTATTTGTTACTAGATGTTTTGAAAAGATTAAAACGTCCTCTACAATTTTTTTTGTACATAGAATAACATTGTGGCACCTAACCCATTCAAATCGGTGGTAGAAGATGATACAACAAAGATGTGATCAAATCTGACATGTCTTAGGTGTTTAATTCATAAATAAAAATTATTTCTTATTTCTTTAATTAAAACCTACGGTTGGAAAGCTAAGACGTATCCCATTCAAATAGAACTAGTATCATGTCTCCATTCAATGGATTAAGTAAGAGGTCAATTTATCCCGACAACCCGTTGCAGGCTCACCCACTTTGTTCTTAGAGCGAGTTAGAATATAAGGTGACTTTAAAAATTCATATCTTATTATTGGATCAACCATTTTGATCAAGGAAGATACCACTGGAAAGGCCATTGAGTTATCTTTCATTTGAAACTAAGAATAACACACGGTTCCACATACAGCTCACGTGAGATTGTTGGTAATCCAAATTGTTCACTTTGAGACACCTGGTAATCCATCAAGAATTGCATGGACCTACGGTCAACCTTGTAGGTTTCTTCCAACACGAACGTGGAAGCCAACAAACTCACCTTTCCAACGTTCATGGCTCAAACCCAATGATGGTTTTAGTTAAATGTTTTGGCCATTAGAAGTCTCGTTTGATCTAGGTTGGAAGAAAAAACGAAATTAGAAAAAACCTAACTTCAAAAATGTGTAACTTGGTCTACACTTAACCCATTTGTCTGGAACAAAGCCTCAAAGTGTAGCTTGATAGGTTACCGAAAAGAAAAGAATAATCCCAGGCACGGCTTAGAAGGAATTTAATTCGGTTGAACTCAAAGAAGTGGTAACCGCTTTCCTAAATTTCCAATTCCTAAGTTATCCCTTGTCCAATGGGTATTTAAAGAGATGGCCTCATTTTGGGAAAGGTAGTTACGACCAGATGTGTTTCATTTGTTAATAATAGACTTGAGAGGATAGAGAGAGTTTTGGAGAGAAAGAAACTAAACTAAGTACACGAAGAAGGGATTTCCGGCGAGACCTTTTCTTCTTTGGCGAGTCCGAGTTCCGTTCATTCTTCATTGTTTTTGTCTTCTTCAGATAGGTCTCTCTTAGCACATTAATGTTATAATTCATGTAAGACATCGGTTCTATACACCAACATTGACAATCCTTGATTTATATAGTTTAATCATTAAGTTATGTTTGAAATTTAATTGATGAATGTATGTTTCAATTGTTATTTAATATATTGGTTATCCTAGCTGCTAGTGTCCCTAGGATAGATAGAGTCTAGTTAAGAAAAGGGTAGGTCGAGATTATCCTTGTTTCTAGATTTTTTTCTTCAACGAAATCATCATGTTTGTTGGTCTCTAGAGTAAGAACTTTCGGCCAGTTATTCAACGATGTTCTAGGAGGCTCATAACCCTGAAAAGTTCCATAATCGAGTGAAAAATGTTTCTTAAAATATGTCAACATTTAGAAACACTTTCGAGATTTTTCAACTCTTTCGGGAAAATTCTCAATTTTCATTGTTGCATACTTCGGGGCTCCAATTTCCCCTCTTCATTTCTTTAATCCACTTTCTCGTTATCTGGAAAAGTTCATCATGTGCAAGGATTCATAGTCTATCAATAAGCAAATCAGTAAATATGAGAGTTCACATGTGTACCCAAGGAGTGCGTTCAAATATCCATTTCATCTTTTCTAAGTATAGAAAAATTTAATGAGAGACCAATATCACCTTTGGACTAAGCATATGATATCATACTAAATAGACTTAAAATACGATAAATAGACATTCAAGAATAATAATGGCTTGATACCAACTTTTTATTGGAATTTAATGAAGAACTATGATTATTATTTCTATATTAGAGACAATTTTAGGGCATTCACAATCAAAAAGAATTTTGAACTCATAATATATAGGTTAGGGCATCCCTTTTAGGTTAGTGTAGTGTTTGATCATTGATTTGAACTACATTTGGACTTGAATCCCTCTTTATAGGGATACGTAGGCAACCAACTAGTAGGTTCGGTCCATCTCATTCGTTTCTTCCTTCCTAGGGAATGAAAGTTTGAGATCCTAGTTCATACTAAGGGAATTTTTCCAAAAGGGGAAAAATGAGAAAAACAATTTGCATTGCATACATCATTTATATTATTGAGAGTGAATTGCATCTTTATATGAGTCATGTTTAATGGTCAGTGATCATATGATGTTCGTTTGCATTACCGTTCCGCTATCATGTCCAGGTCGGGATTTTGAAACTATTTCTTTAGGTTTTAATAATGAAAATGGAACTACTTATTGACATGACTCATCTCTTCTAATTATAAGTAGGTAACCTATAAAATATGTTCGGTCACACGTTCATGGATGGTTTTGAAAAAAATTATTGTCATTCTAAAGTAAAAGAAGACAAGGATATCTCCCATCGAAACATATCATGGACACAATGAAACAAGTAGGCTTTAAGGACCAAAACCTAAACTAGAGACTATTTTAGATGCAAAGTGACTTTGAATATCCCTAAAATGATTCATACGAATGATTATCTATCTTAGTTCCTTCTCGTGTCTCGTGCGTTGTTAATCTTTTTAGACTCCACGAAGTTGTGCTGATTTTCAAACTTTAGTCTCAGGGTTAAAGAGGTTAGGGAAATCGTGTGACTTCTTAAAAATGATGAATAGAGAGATTGATTTGAAATGCTGAGCAATCGAGCAAAATGAAATTAATGAGCAAAGTGTTCATCACAAGGTTGAGATAGTAAAAACATGACTACGCAATCTCGCTAGTTATGTTGATTTGTCAGATATGCCGATAATACTTCAACAAAATAGAAAAACGACGGTCACTTATGTTAAGGTTGATTCTTTTAAATCACTATTGGGCAATATTGCTAGGTGTGCCAATTCGACCAGATATATACTAGTTGTATAAAAAAATAAACCTTGTGATCAAAGTGGTTAAGGTTTTCGCTAGGAAATTTCGCTAAGCGTATCGATTCTACTAAACACCCCGAGTATAGCCCGCTCAAGCTTAGAGTTTTGAAAATTTCTCACTAAATCAATCATGTAAAAGTAGAGGAAAGTCTGAAATCGTCAAGCCTAAGAATGAACGGTGTGAAAAACGGAATATTCAATAAGAGTCAAACTTCGGTTATCAATAACTAATTTTTAGAACAATGACAAGCATAATATTAGAAATTTAGTCCAAAAAAAATTCTTCTTGTATCGAAAAAAACTTTAAGAAAATCATACCTCCTTTGAAATAGTCTAGTGCTTTTCACAGGTCTTGTAACACTAAAGATGTTTCGGTCCAAAGCTAATCATGCGATGATAGGATCAAAAAATTAACTAACTTTAAGGACAAAAAAACAAAATATCTTAGTATTCACCAAGAATGTTTTCATGTTTACATTCATTTAGATTAAGTCTAATCATGTATTTTGCATCATGAGTTTACATAAATATTTATGAGATTTTGAATTTTTAAACATGCATTCAGTTTTACTAGTCAAGGTTAACAAGTGCGTCATGGTTGTTGCCTTGGGGCTGAGCATGCATTTATGCACCAAATAAGAAATCACTCGCTCATTTGGGTTGTTTATTTTGCTTTGGTATCAATTTTGGAGAAGTCTTCAAATCAGGAAATGTGGATTATCTCCAGTTGTCATTAGTATCAATAGATCTTATATGTGATCTGTTGAGAATGGAGACTTAGCAACCTTAGCGTGTTGGATTCTTCGTTTGCGTCAATAGGTCTCGAATAGGATATGTTCTTGTTTATTTAGTAAATCGGCAGCCTTAGTGTGCTGAGTTCCCTAATTTGATACTAGAGTCGACAGCCTTAGCGGGCTGTACTTTTCATGTGTCATATATCTAGGAGCGTTTTGTTTTGGTTACGAGAGTTGGCATCCTTAGCGTGATGTACTTGTCGTGTGTCACAAACCCAAGAGCAATATATATTTTTATGACAGTTAGTAGCCTTAGCGTGTTGTATTTTTCATGTATCAACAGATGCTGGAGCGATCTATTTTGTCTCGAGACTCAGCAGTCTTAGCATACTAGATCCGTCGTGTGTTAGTAAATCCCAATACGAAATGTTTCACTTCATGAATCAATAGCCTTAGCGTGCCGAGCTCATATGTTACATTTCATTGATCGACACCCGTAGCGTGTTGAATGTATTAATGTTGTTTCGAAAATTGACAACCTTAGCATGCTGAGTCTACCTGTGATGTACTATCTTCTGTCAACAAATTCAAGCGTGATCTGTTTTGTCTCGAGAGTCAGCACCTTAGTGTGTTGGACCCATCGCGTGTCAATAGATTCCGGTTCAATCTATTTCATTTTATGAATTGGCAGTCTTAGCGTGCTGAGTTTGTTATTTGTGTCCTTTTGTAGGTTAGTAGCTTGAGCATGCTGAAATATATGCTAGTTACGTAAATCTATCATCATCTCACTAATATGAGAACTTTGTGTTTTTTAAGAGTGGCTCGTTATCCTATATAAGAGGATCCTTTGTTAGTTACACAAGTCGCTCATCATCTCGTTGATGTGAGGACTTTGTATTTTCTAGGAGAGGCTCATTATTTTAGATATGAGGATACTACGTTTTTTAAACAAGTCGCTCATCATTTCGATGATGTGAGGACTCTATGTTTTCTAGTAGTGGCTCGTTATCTTAGATACAATGATTCTTTGTTTGTTACGTAAGTCACTCATCATCTCGCTGGTGAGAGGACTTTGTATTTTCGATTAGTAGCTCGTAATCTTAGATACGAGGATTCTACGTTTTCTAAATAAGTCGTTCATCATCACGACGATGTGAGGACTCTATGTTTCTAGGAGTGGCTCATTATATTAGATACAAGGATTTTTTTTGTTACGCAAGTCGCTCATCAGCTCGCTGATATGAGGACTTTGTGTTTTCTAGGAGTCACTCGTTATCTTAAATACGAGAATTATTTATTTGTTAAAAAGTTGTTCATCATCTCGTCAATTTAAGAACTTGTTTGTTTTCTACTAATTGATCATTATCTTTCAATGTTAGAATGTGATATTTTGTTAACAGGGCTCATCATCTGCTGATGTAAGTACTCGTGTTTTCTTTGTAAGTTGTTCATCATCTTACAATATGAGAATTTAATTGTGTTGATGGTTTTTTCATCATCAGTTTGATGAACAACTCTATGATATGTTGTTTCTTATGATTCTCTTCGAACGTAAGAAATGAACATCTTCAATACAATTATTATGTGTAATTTTTGGTAGGCTTTAATTATTACGGAAAAATTGGAACATTTGTAACCAAAATCTAAACTCTCATACCAATGTGAACTCCGGTCAATAAGTTACGGGTTCGGCTTCTATCATCGATGTAATTCTTGGATCATCACAATTCATGGTTGTTAGCTTGTTATCAAATGTCTTTTGCAGGTGTTATTAATAGGAGGGTATCTCTTCATTTACGATCGTCTGACATAACTACTCAAGTGCATCGTCTTATGAATGCATAGAGAGTCTCTATTTTGCATGAATGTTGTTATCTTCATGTAGTCGATTCATCGTAACAGGTTATCATCGTGAAAAGTAAAGTAGAGCAAAAGATGCATGGTCCAAGTTGTATCTTTCTTTTTTATTTAGATTTTACATGTAGGGGTTACACAATTGGCGTCTATTTGATCAGGCTTGGACATACGTTCTGAAAAGTGAGAGGTTATCTTCTTCGAACTCTGTTCATGAGGGGTATTCTTTAGACACTCAATTTTTATACACCAAAATTAAAATGAGTCGGCCCGATTCAGTTTGAAGTTCACATTTAATTATTGGACCGGGAGAACAAAATAAAAAAATTTACTTTTTGAAATTGGCTCGGAGTGACCCTTAAGTAATGGTCCAAACACCAATTTCCAAAAATACTAGAGTTTCATATGAGTTCATACGTTCAAAATGGCTGTCTTGAAAAATCATGAACTTTGAGTGTAATATTGATTTTTGAAAAAATGTGTCGAACAACAGTTCAAAGCCCATTTGTGTGTCCAAATGTCATTTTTCAAAAAGAATCGAAATTTGGGAAACTTGAAACATTCAGATTAACTGATTCAAAAAATATAACATTATTGTTAGAAATTTTATTCGGAATCACTTCAAAAGGGCAAAATCGTCAAAACTGAGTTGAAGCACATGAGCCAAGAATGAGTCAATGGAGGTCAACATGCCAGACTATGCGCCCAAAAGGATTCAAAAGCATGCATGCTGATGTCATAGTGATGCCAGGTGTAGGGTAATTTAAAAAAAAATCAAATCATAGGTTTTCAGGTATTTTCTGTTGAAGAAATTCTGGAAGGTCATTTAAATTTGAAAGATCACCTAGGTCGCTATGCTCAATGGAATTACTTGTTCTTGGATGTTTTGTAAAGCTTAAAGAGTCATCTATGATGTTTAATTGTTTCTGCAATAACGTCAACGCTCTTAATACCTTCAAATCGGTGGTAGAAGACGATGCAACCAAGACAAGATCAAACTAGACATATCCTAGGTGTTTAATTTATAACCAAAATTGTAGTGTTTAGGTTTTGGATTGCGACCTACGGTTGGAAAGCTAAGACGTATTTCGTTCGAATGACACCGATCTTTGGTCTTCATTCAATAGAAAAGGCAGTCAATTTAGACCGACAATCCAATGCAGGCTCGTCCACTTTGTTCCTAAAGTGAACTAAATTATAAGGTAAATTTGAAAATTCATATATTTGGATTGGCTCAACCATTTTGATCAAGAGATACTATTGGAAAGGCCTTTGAGTTATATTTAATTTGATACCAAGCGGAAATCATTGTTCAACCAACAACCCCACGTGAGGTCGCCCTTAAGCCAAATTATTCATTTTGAGACCTCATCGTTCCATCAAGAATTTAATGGACAAGCGGCTAGCCTTGAATATTTATTCGAACACACACGTGGAAGCTAATAAAATCACTATTCCAATGCATCCTGTTTCAGCCCCAATGGTGGTGTGAGTAGTTATGGCCATTAGAAGTCTCGGTTGATCCAGGTTAGTGAAAAATCGAAACAAGAAAAGGCTTAACTTCAAAAATGTGTAATTTGGTCTACACTTAAATAATTGTTCAGAACAAACGCTCAAAGTGTATATTGACCGGTTACCTATAAGAGAAAATTAATCTCAGACGCGACTTAGAAGGAATTTAAGTCGATTGAACTCGAAGAAGCAGTTACCGGTTTTGTAAAACTACAATTCCTAAAATTTAAATTCCTAAAATAGCATAATATTTTATAAAAATATTATATAAAGCAAAATCTTTTATAAATAATTCATTTCTTTGTTGGTTAATGTGCATGTACAAGTGATGGTTAAATTACACAAATTATTGTTGGTGCAACAGGTAATAATGGAATTAGGCCTCTATACCTAATGTGGAGAGGTGTACCTACAAATTCAAGCATTCAACTTCAAGTTGTAGTTAGAGAACAACGAATACAAAATTTAAGAAAAACAAATTATCTTAAAATTAACATTATGTATTTATTTTGGTAAAATTAAAGTTGAGCTCTATTTGTCCTAAATGAGAACAATGTTGCTAAGGTAATATTATTATTTTATAATTGTTAATGACTGTGCATTTATTTTGGCGATACTGAAGTTCAACTCTATCTATCCTAAATGGGAGAAAGGTTGTTAAGGAAACATTGATACTTTGTAATTATTAATGACTATGTATTTATTTTGGTGATACTAAATGTTAGATAAAATTAGACCGGTTAATAGAACTTAACACAAACAAACTTTCTATGCAGGAACGGTCAAGCAACGAAACCGGTCAAGCAACTCAATAGGCCAAGTAACTCAACCGGTTCAGAAACTCAACCGGTCAAGATACAAAAACCGACCAAAAACCTGACAGAACAAGAAAGACAAGATCGGTCAAAACAGAAGGCCAGAATCACTAGACAGTCGGTTAATCAGAATGGAAAAACCGGAAGTGATCCGGTTAACATAAATAATCGACCAGCACAAATAGATACTTCAGGTATCTGTTGAGAATGATACCGAAGGAACAGACTTGTTAGATAAATTCAGACCGGTTCAAAGATACCTAACTTAAATAAACTCTCCATGCAGGAACAAGGAACCGAACCGGAACTAGCTAAAGAAACCTAACCGGTCAAGCTACTGAACCGATCAAGAATATTTGGAACGTGAAAGCACAAATAAAGGATCGGCCAAAGCTCAAAACCGGAATCATCAAACAGCCGATCATCCACAAGACAAGAATAACCGGAAGAAGTCCGGTTACATCACTACCAAAAGACATTCGGCCAAGTCAAATGACCGACCAGTACAAGAAGACAATTCGGGTATCTGTTGAGAATGATACCAAAGGAGCAGACTGAATACTTCCATATCCATGCAAGTCTGAGGAAAGACTGTAGGCTGCAGAAAACAGTACTACCGGATACTTCTACTTCGGGATAAGCCAGAAAGGAAATCTTCCAAGTACAGACAACTGTCCAACAGACAGTGCCTACATTGAGTAAAAGACAAACCCAGCAGGTCTGTCTTACAAACCGGAAGAACAGACCGGCAGGTCTGAGACATAATGCCAGGTCTGAGTTTGACCATCAGGTCTGAGGAAACGACCGCAGGTCTGAAACACTGAAACTCTGAAACACTGAATCACTGAATCACTGCACTTCTGATCAGCCAATCAGATTCAAGGCAGTGAAATATGACCGTTGGCATATTTCACCTATAAAAGGGGTAGCTGAAGAAGAGTAAATGCAGTGACTTAAGCGGGACATCAAGCTAGACAAGTGAAGCGTTGAAAGCATTTACTACAAGTGATAAAACTGTGTTATTCTAAGAAAGCCTAAGTGCTAAATTCTAAGTGTGTGTTACAATTTCGGTGTGAATTGTAAGAGTATTATCGAGCAGGAAATAAGTCTCGATCGAATTGTACTTGTATTCCTTAGTGAATATCCTTCTCGCGGCTTCGAGAGGAAGGGGTGACGTAGGAGTTTTATCTCCGAACATCCATAAAATCTGTCTTGTTATTTACTTTCTGCCGGCTTCATCATCTAACCGACTAACTTAACTACACCGCTCCAAACCGACTTTATACTAACCATACCGAATATCCAGATTACCGAAACCGACCCACCATCTCCAAATTTCCATCATCCGAAACCGACCGTGCCTATCATACAAGTGTGCCGCTTCAACCTGAAAGCAAACCTCTTCCGCGCTTGAACCTAGTTCAAGGGTTTGTGACAGGTTGTGTAGTATTAAAACCCCAGTGTTAATCTCTAACCGGATTAACCACCACCCTACGAGTGAGAACCGCTAACCGGTCCAAACCCCGGTCCATCAACGGCGACCTAGATCCTAACAATTGGTATCAGAGCAGTTAGTTTCAATACTCAAGCAAGCATGTATCAGGATAGGCCTCCAATGCTAGAAGGTGATGACTTTGCCAACTGGAAGGCACACATGCACCTGCACCTAGTCACCTTGGATGATGAAATGGAATCCATTCTGACCGAAGGACCGATATTCATTGATAAAGATAGAAAGGAATGGACGGCTGAAGATAGGAGAAGAAACAATCTGGACAACCATGCAAGAAACCGGATCTCCAAAAGTGTGGACAGAAACACATACTGCAAGATCAGAGACTGCAAAACCGCGAAGGAGACATGGAACACGGTTATCCAGATCTTTGAAGGAAATGAAAGAACAAGGGAGAACAAGATAATGGTAGCCACACAGAAGTTTGAAAGCATCAAAATGAAACCAGGAGAAACTATGAAGGAATACAGTGACCGGTTCACTGGTGTGTTAGATGAACTAGCAACTCTAGGCAAGAAGTATGACAACAAAGAGGTCATTATGAAGGCTTTGAGATCTCTTCCAAGTGCTTGGGACATAAAAACAATGGTAATGAGGGAGTCAAAGAGCCTACGTAAGATGAAACTATACGATGTATTCGAAGATCTCAAGGCATATGAGTTCGAAATGAAATCTAGAACCGAAGAGGAAGTCTCGGCCTCAACATCAACCAGAGCACTAATCACATCTACAGAACCGGCTGTACCTGCTCCTGTACCTGCACCGACACCGACACCGGCCCTTGCACCCGTACCGATCAGAACCGCCGAACAGTTTACTGAGGACGCCATGGCTATGCTCGCACAGAAATTTGGGAGGTTCATGAAAAGGAGCCAACCGACAAACAACTACTATGGTGACAAATCCAATATAAGATGCTATAACTGTAACTGTTTGGGACACTTTAAGTGGGAATGCAGGAAACCAAGGAGGGATACCCAGAAACCGGAATATCAAAATGACAGAAACAATTACCAACAAACCGGTGAAGGAAGTGAGGTACCAAAAACATTAATAGCCGACGATGGTGGAAGTCTATGGGCTCGTAGTGATAGTGACGATGAACTCACATGTCTCATGGCCAATGAGGAACAGGTATTTGACTCTCCCTATGATGAATTTACTAAAGACGAGCTATATGAAGCATTGAATGACATGGTAGAAGAATATAAGAACCTACCGACCATGCTACCTAAGCACCTCAACATTAGAACCGATCCCATAATACCCACTCCGACAGAACCAGAGGTACTTATCATAACCGAACCGGAGGTCATACAATCTGATGATACCCACACCCTAGAAAGCGAGTTAGATCTTAAGACCGAACAACCTAGTGAACCTACTAGGGAACTAACCGAGAAAGAGAATGCCCGACTTCAATATAAGATGGCCGCCTATAAGAGATCTAGCGATATAGTAAAGAATATGAATAAACACTACAGGCATCCTCGTTGTAAGCGTGGCCTAGGATACACAGAGAATAGCTCTAAAGACCGAAAACCCATAGAGAAAGCAAGGCTTACAAAAGGAAACCTTCCCTTTATAAAATTTCTTAAGAGCACCTATACCGCTGAAGAAGAGGAGACCGCATACTATAGGGAAGAGAAGCTAAAATACGACTATGTTGGCCCAACCGATTCATGGCTTGACCCTGAGAAAAGAAAAGCCGAAATCCTCAGATATAAGAAAAACTTCCCTGAACCGCGTAGGTCAAACTATAGATCACCAAATCAAAGACCATCACCATTTAGGACATTTGAAGGAAAACCGAAATACACGAGACCAAGTGTCAAAAAGACAGTTAAAACCCTAGCAAAGAAGACCGTCCGGTTTATCAAAGTTTGGGTACCTAAGGGACTAATCGCATGTGGACCCAAGTAAATGTGGGTACCAAACAGTTGTAAATATGTACATTTTGCGGGATCCAAAGAAACGGCTAGGAAACTCCGAATGGTTCTTGGACAGCGGTTGCTCCAGGCACATGACCGGAAATAGTAATTTGCTAACCGACATTAGATCAGTAACCGGTGCTCTAATTACCTTCGGTGACAACTCAAAAGGTAAAACTGTGGGCAATGGTAAGATTGTCCATGGTAACCTAACCATTGATAATGTACTTCTAGTTGAAAACCTACGTTTTAATCTACTTAGCATTAGTCAGATGTGTGATGCTGGATACACGGTAGAATTCCTTAAACATGCATGCTTAGTTAAGAATTCTCAGGGTATTGTACTACTAACCGGAAATAGAATAGGTAACATCTATAAGGTAGACTGGAAAACCAGAGTAGAATATCCTATATGCATGATAGCTAAGACTGATCAAACCTGGCTATGGCACAAGAGACTAAACCATTTAAACATGAAAACCTTAAACTACATTCGCGGTAAAAATCTAGTTGAAGGTATTCCTGACATAGTATTTAACCAGGATAAGGTTTGTTCAGCATGCCAAATGGGTAAACAAACTAGGTCATCCTTTAAGAGTAAAGGAAATATTCAATCTAGCCGATGCTTAGACCTTCTTCACATGGATTTATTTGGACCGATTCAGGTCATTAGTCTAGGAGGTATGCTTTACACCATGGTAGTTATTGATGATTATTCTAGATATACATGGGTAATATTTCTACCATCTAAACGTGAAACTGTATCAAACCTGATCACGCTCCTTAAGCGTTTGCAAAATGAAAAATCAACTCGTATTAATAGCATTCGAAGTGATCGAGGTACCGAATTTACCAATAGTACATTAACTGCATTTCTTGATGAATCCGGTATTAGACACGAGTTGTCTAGTGCTAGGACTCCTCAACAAAATGGCCTGGCCGAGAGAAGAAACCGGACTCTCAAGGAAGCCGCACGGTCCATGATAGCCGACTCCGGCATTGCTCAGAAATTTTGGGCTGAGGCTATCAACACTACATGCTATACACAAAACCGGTCTTTAATAAATAGATTTCACAACAAAACACCGTATGAGGTTTATTTTAACAGAGTTCCTAAACTCAAGTACCTCAAGATTTTCGGTTGTAAATGTTATATTCATATAAATGGTAAAACCCAACTCACCGCTTTTGATGCAAAAACTGATACCGGCATCATGTTAGGGTACTCGGAAGTAAGTAAAGCATATAGAGTATATAATAATAGAACTGCAACCATGGAGGAAACAATTCACGTTGTTTTCGATGAATCGGTTGAAAGCAATACTGCTTCATGCTTTGATCTACACAACAGATTGGAAAATAACGATATTCATTCTGATAGTGAAGATGAGACTCCGGTCTTCAGGCGGTTTGTCCATGACCAAATGGGTAATATTGATACCCAACCGGATCAAGCTGTTCCACAACAGGAAGCTGACACTTCGGTTCAATCCGAGGGAGTCGGTCAGTCTGACAATTTCGTTCAGCCTACCGACAAGTTTAGCCTTGATCAAACAAACGGTAACTTGGTAAACACTCCTGAACTGAATCTCAGAAGAAACAGTAAACATCCTCCTGAGCAAATTATAGGTGACCCTTCAGAACCTGTTCGAACTAGGAGTCAACTTCTGGAAGGATATTTTAACTCTGCTTTCATATTCCAGATTGAACCGAAAAGAATAGATGAAGCATTGTCAGATCCGGATTGGATCTTGGGAATGCAGGAAGAGCTAAACCAGTTCGAGAGTAGTAAAGTCTGGTACCTAGTCCCCAGACCGAAAGATCAATCGGTCATAGGAACAAGATGGGTATTCAGAAACAAACTCAATGAGGACGGTTTGGTCACGAGGAACAAAGCCAGATTAGTGGCTCAAGGTTACAAACAGGAAGAAGGCATTGATTTTAAAGAATCATTTGCTCCTGTAGCCAGGATTGAAGCCATTAGGATTTTTCTAGCTTTTGCGGCTTTCAAAAACTTTAAGGTTTTTCAAATGGATGTTAAAAGTGCATTTCTGAACGGTGATCTACGTGAAGAAGTGTACATTGAACAACCACCCGGTTTCAAAAACGCCGCATTTCCAAATCATGTATACCGGCTGAACAAAGCTTTATACGGTCTAAAGCAAGCACCTAGAGCCTGGTATGATACACTAACCGCATTTCTATTAGAACATAATTTCACCATCGATTCAGTGGATAAAACTTTGTTTAAGTTTGAAAAGAAGGAACATATCCTACTTGTTCAGATTTATGTAGATGATATTATTTTCGGTTCCACTGACCCCAAGCTTTGTGACAAATTCTCAAAAATGATGACTGACAAGTTTGAAATGAGTATGATGGGAGAATTAAGTTTCTTCCTAGGTCTTCAGGTTAAACAACTCAAGAAAGGAACATTCATCAGTCAACCTAAATATACCAAGGAGCTACTGAAGAAATTCGGTATGGACACCTACTCCTCGGCGGCTACTCCAATGAGCTCATCCATTAAACTGGACAGAGATGATGAGGGCCAATCGGTAGACCAGATTGCATACCGGGGCATGATCGGTTCCCTACTATACCTGACAGCAAGTAGACCGGACATCATGTTTGCAGTTGGTGTGTGTGGGAGATTCCAAGCAAATCCAAAGCAATCCCACTACACAGCCGCAAAGAGGATACTGAAGTATCTGAAAGGCACTCCTGATGTCAGTCTGTGGTACCCAAATGACTCATCCTTTAATCTAACAAGCTACTCAGACGCAGATTATGCAGGGTGCAAGATCGACAGGAAAAGCACCAGTGGAACATGTCAGTTCCTAGGTGACCGACTGGTGTCATGGCACAGCAAGAAACAGACATCGGTGGCTACATCAACCGCGGAGGCTGAATACTTGGCGGCCGGAAGCTGCTGCTCTCAACTCCTCTGGATCCAACAACAGCTGAAAGATTTCGGTGTCATAGCCGAAGAGTCCCCGATTTTCTGTGACAACACGAGTGCCATCGCAATCACCTACAACCCGGTTCTCCACTCCAGAACCAAGCACATCGACATCAGGCATCACTTCATCCGAGAGCATGTCACGCTGAAGCATATCCGGCTGGAATACGTATCGACCGATCAACAAGTAGCCGATATTTTCACGAAGCCGCTACAGGAAGCTAAGTTTTCTCAATTCAGGCTTACTCTCGGCTTAACCGACATTAGCCAAATCCTTCCAAAGGATGCTTAAAGGGAAACCGGTTCAGACAGACAAACCGGTAACTCTTCCTAAGCTGTCGAACTTCGAATCTTCGGGGTGTCTGTGGAAGAACCGCCCAGTTCATCAGATAGAGTAAACCGACCGGCTACTTGGTGCATGCACCAAATAACCGCATCGGGATGAACAACTGATACCTGACCGGTTCGGAAGCAGGCTACCCTAGATTATTTGAATTTCGAACAGAAGAGGAATAGTTATCAGAGGTTAAGGATATCTGCTCTGCAACCTTACCCTTTCAAAGTAAAACAGGTCGCGCCTAAAAAGACGTGAAGATCTTTTGATATCTTTCACAGTTCAGGCCTATGACCGACACCTAGAACTGCAAACCTGCCTATTTCATGCAAAATCTCTTATCCTGCGGTTAATACATATCATCTCATTTAATGCCCGGATAATAGGTTAGCCCCAAAACTAGTATTTAAAGGAAGCACTCACTCACTAAAACACTCACAAAACAAAACACCCTCTCCATCACTAAGGCAAAAAAAATGTCTCAGTTCACAAACATTCTTCAGGTTGATTTTGAATCTTGCTCCAACACCGATCATTACGACATCTATAGAATGATAAAATCCTTGGAGGATACCGACCTCTAATACTTCTTTGATGATAAACTCACCATTTATCCTGAGTCCGTTCTGGAGTTTTTCCGAAATGCCAGAGTATTCAGAGGTACACCACACTTTGACACCCACATTCAATCCAAAGTGGGGGGTATTCTCTTTGACTTCACCGAGCAGGACTTCGCCCGGTGCTTCAGCTTGCCCAAACAAGGGCTAACAGACCTCAACCCACCGGCCAACTTAAAGGCCGAGGTCTCACTCAACCTAGCCCGGTCGGATGAGCTGGTGGATGACCACGGCAGCAAGGCCAACTTGAGAGCTGAATATCAGCTACTCAACGACGTGTTAGGAAGGGGCATCTTAGGAAAAGATGTCACTAACACTTACTGCGTGGCGGCTTTCAACATGATGGCGGCCATTGTCACCGGTGCGCCGGTGAACTGGTCTAGGGTGCTGTTTGACGTCCTTATTTGGATAATCGGCACCCGATCAGTGGCCCTCATTCCCCAAGTAAGCCGACTTCTTGAGGAGCTTGGCGTTCCAACCTGTCCCGGCGAAGGTCTAAACCATGCTCAGGTGCTCACAAGGGAAGGAATTGATTCATTCTATGAACAGTTTGAGAGAGAATGGAGGAGGAGGAACATCAACCTCCCTCAAGAATTCAATCCCCGCGCCCGCTAAGTTACTCCTTCCTGCATCCGGTCGTTTTGCAGCATGTACCGGATGTATTCTTAACCAACTCAAGTTTGATCATATTGGCTTCATCCATGTCTATTTCGGCTTTATTTGTGTCTTTCTTGATTTCATGTTCTCTTCATCGCTCATGTATGCCATTTTTCGGCATTGTCTCTACTATTTTCAGTTTCTATCTAATTAATATCGGTTATGTGTTGAGTGCATTTAATGAGATAATCCCAATCAATGAGATAACCCCCAACCACCCGCACATTTAAAATCCAACTAATATGGTTACTTCCCAACTAACATTTACCTAGGGCTTTGCAATTTGCCGCTTCCCCATGCGCCTTGAAAAGGTAAAGATTCATTTCCTTAATAAAACAAAACTGACCATCAATGCTCAGATTTTCCCTCCAAAACCGATCCTATATAAGGAGCCATACTCTACTCATTTCATCACATCCGAGAGCACAAGATCACATCTGATACTCTTGAATCCCGTCTCTCTCTCAAATACCGAAATCATGCCGAGCAGAACTCTGGGAAACTTTCTTTGCATCGATTTTAACTCTTGCACGGACATAAGAGATTGCACTACTAAGGAGAAATTCATGTATGACTCTCTTGCTGAAACCGGTCTTCAACAGTTTCTTGAAGAGGCCGGTCCTATTCTTCTAGACAATGTCAAGGCCTTCTTTCGAAGCGCCTGCATCAGGGAGAAGTATATCGTCTCTACTGTCAGAGACCACACGTTCTGGATCGACGAGGATGAATTTGCCTCACTATTCGGTCTACCCGCTGAAGGCTTCTCTGACTTTCCGACTATTCAGGACCTTGCGGGATTTGAAACCGCGCAATATCTGTCGGCCACCCCCTCTCCGGTGGAACACTTTGGGCCAAAAACCCAACTTGCTAGTCACGGTCAGCTACTGCTCGAAATCGTGACCCGGTCAATTCTGTGTCAATCACCAAATCAACGGTATTCTAGGAATACCTACAACATCATGACCCACATTCTTTGCAAATCGGCCATCAACTGGTCATCGATCATTTGGGAGAACCTAAAGAATATGGTGCTGAACAAGAAGGGGCTCGGTTATGCACCGCATATTAGCAAGCTGATTCTTGGGTACCGACCAGAGTTCGGACCGGGCACACAGGCCTCCTCTTCAAACATCCTCGACAGCGATTCGGCAAGAGAACGATTCTGGAGAATGTCTTTTCAATAGGCTGTACTTTACATTGTTCCTGTATGCCTATCTCTGTACTGAATATTATAATCGGTTTTCTTTATCTGCTATTTCTTGAATTCCATTATCATTTCAGTTTAAATGACCGCGTCTTCCTAATTCTTTGAACATTTATCTAAGTAACCGGTTAACATCTTTAAACTATAACCGCGTTCTCATCCGGCCACCTGAAATCTGCTTAAAATGTTCACTCAAAATGTCCGGTTAGACTTAGAAACCGTTCAATCAATCGGTTTCTAGAAGAAGAGTGCGTCAGTAATGACATAGGCAAAGGATTTTGGAGGGAAATCTCCCGCTCAAATTTGCCGCCCACCTATTCCTGTTTTACCGCCCATAGTTTGGCGCATTTTTATTTTGGAGGGAAAATTCCCGCCCATTATTGATGGGACGGTTGGGCTTCCAAACCGCATCTATAAAAGGGACCTTCGGTCACTTTATTTCATTCACACGCGAATCTACTTTCTCTCTCTAAGCTTTCTAACTCTTTTGAAGCGGCTCTCTCTCTCACTTTCTCAAACTCTTTAACATGGGTCGTGATGCGGCATTGTTTAAACTCTACTCTCAGGTGGATTTCGAGGAAATCCGGCTGAATGGTACGACCGAGGCGAAAGCAGTTATTGACCGGCTGATTAAAACCGGTCTGGAATATTTCCTAGGCGGTCCTCATGTCATTTACAAAGATGCGGTCGAAGAGTTTTTCAAAACCGCAACTATCGCCTACGACAAGATCACCGCGACTGTTTGCGGTTCCCGAATAGAGCTCACAGAAGGATTGGTGGCCGAAAGCCTGCGTCTTCCAACTTCCGGCCAGGATGCAACGGCAGAAATAGACCAGGACACCTTTGACTCGGCCTGTTACATTCTATTGGCATCTCATGAGCCGATCAAAACATCCGGGAGCAAACAGATGCTAAAGCCGGAGTATATCCCGATATGTGATATTTTCACAAGGGCGATCCTGGCAAGGGGAGGAAACCTCAACAACCTCACCAGGGACAAAATCAAGATGCTCATCGGTCTGATGGAGGGTAAAAAGGTCAACTGGGCAAGATCGGTGTTAAGCAACCTCATGGACATGGTGAAACCGGACTCAACCCGGTCGTGGGAATACGCCGTGCCCCTCGGTAAGATCTTCCTCCATTTAAATCTCAACATCGGTCCCGGCGTTGCGGTAGCCAAACGC
>NW_025919803.1:0-2000 GCF_907164915.1 Impatiens glandulifera | reverse complement strand
AAAGACTTCTTTGTCGGTTATGAAGTTTTTCAAATTTCTGTGGTATAACATTTACCTTGACAGACTTAAAAAACTGGTGTTGTTTAAAATTGTTTCTCCTTCTTATCAAACATCAACAATTATTATTGGACTACATATTTCTTTTAATTTAATCTCCAAATACAATAACGACACAACTAATATATTTAAGTTTATTTATTTGATTTTAATAAAAGAGAGTATTAATCCCGCCTAACGGAGTCATGAGCGGAGTCATGAGCGCCTATGACGATGTTTAAAGTTAGGTGAACATCTAATGCATTATTCTTTAAAAGTCACTAATGTCAAACCATGTAGTCACATAAAAAGATGATCAAAGTCAATTAAAAAATGCTCTAAGACTCATCAAGATTCTTGGTCACTAATGTCAAACCATGTAGTCACATAAAAAGATGATCAAAGTCAATTAAAAAATGCTCTAAGACTCATCAAGATTCTTCGAAGAACTCATTTTAGTGTAAATTGTTAGTTTGTCTCTCTCACATTGTACTCACATTCATCATAACACTCAAAAAGCTCTCAAAATTGTTATTAGACAAAAATATCTTTGTTGTATCCATCATTATTTCCCCTATCTATAGAGAGGATTTAGAATAGGGTATGCATAGAACAATATTAGGTTAAATATTTAACATTAGAGTTAGACATACAATAAAAATAAATTACACTAAACATAAATACAAATCAACATAATTTTAAGTTTATCTCTCTATCATCAACCAAGTAATTATGAAACATATTTCAACCCCATATTATAATATATATATATATATATATATATATATATATATATATATATATATATATATATATATAATTCCAATTAATTAATACATGAAAATTCTAAAAATGGACTGACACAGTAGCAAAACAATCCAAGACTCAGTTTGTTAAATTGACACCAATCTTGTGTCTTCAATGGTTGTAACTGATTTCAATCTCTAAATCCATTAATCCATCTCTTTGAGAATTTGTACCACCCACCATATACTTGAATCCGCCCATGGTAAATATGTGGGCCATAATACATGACAAGTGTTTTTGGTGGAGGCCAGAGAGAGGTTTTTGTTGGAGGCCAGAGAGGTCTGTCCTGCATTAAGAAATTTAACTACGTGCATCCTTGCATGGCTCTGGCTCAGAGAAAATTAACTACGTGCCTCTTTGCATGGCTCTGCTTTTGTAGAGCAGTTTAAAAAAAATATTAAAATATTTACATCCTTTTGGTGGAGGCCAGAGAGGTTTTTTCTGGAGGCCAGAGAGGTCTGTCATGTATGAAGAAATTTAACTACGTGCATTCCTTGCATGTCTCTGGCTCAGAGAAAATTAACTACGTGCATCCTTGCATGGCTTCTGTTTTTGTAGAGTAGTCTAAAAAAAATATTAAAATATTTACATCCTTTGCATGGCTCTGCTTTTTTCAGATATTTTAATGAGTCCCCATAATAATAACGTGGAGCTGACTAGACTCTTAAGATGTTAAAGAAAATAAAAAATCTTTAATTTGATTCTTTAAGAGATGCTTTAAAAATTAATATTTTCATTTCTTGGAATTTAGTTAATCATAAAACTTTTGAGTGAGTTCTCCTTTTAATTATAACTATAAAATTGTTTAGTTTAGTTTAATTTCATTTTAAATAAATTGAATGTTATCAAATTTCAAAATTATATTTGGTTTCTCCCTATAAATACGACTACCCCCTTCCTTCTATCATCATCACTTCATACATCCATATCTCTCTCTTAACCAAAAAAAAAAAATGTCTTCTGGAGTAGGTCTCTTTGTTCTACCAGATGACTCCTCCTCCACCTTGCTCAGCGTCCAACTTTTCCTCTTTCTCGCTATCCTAACCGCTGTTTTCAGATTCTGGCTAGTCCCGGGTGGTCTTGCATGGGCTCTTTCCAAAGCAAAAACCGGTGCCCCCATTCCCGGACCCTCAGGATTCCCCCTCATCGGACTCATT